>NC_079212.1:42965271-43165271 GCF_029633865.1 Lampris incognitus
CAATCTCTGCCTTTCTGACAGGCCTTCCCACAACAATAAAAGCTGCCTCCATTCACGTCTTCAAATGACTGCGCAGTAACTACAAAGTCAGAGGCTTGACTTCTGGTTGCACACTGTGGCGAGCCAAGTCGATGATAATGAGTGCACAGGAAACTACCAGGAACAACAGGCTGCGCTCCTGGTGAATGAAAGCGATAACTGCGGTGCTGCCATAGCCGAACGGTTACAGCGCATACCGCATGACCACATGGTCGCAACATCGCCAGTTCAAATCCAGCTGGCAACCTTTGTTGCATGTCATACCCTCTTCCCCCCCCCTTCCCTGTCTTTCTATACTGTTGCTGTTGTATAAAGCAGAAATGCTGAAAAAAAAAATCTTAAAAAAATAACTAGGTGGGGGTGTGAAAAGTTCCTGTTAGCCCGAGTCATGTTTGCGACCATAAAAACCCTTCAAATTCAAACCACTTCGTCTTGCTGCAAGTGTAGCTGCAACCTGAAAGCATGCTTCCAGATTTTAAAGTTATCGGTTCAAGGTCAGGGATGATGCCGTGACACGTACAAGTAAAGCCGGAGCATTCCTTCCATTGCAGAGGAGTCGTGTTGGCCAGGGGGAGAATACCAGTGCACAATGATAAATAACGCCCACGATAAAAATCACTACTCCTCCATACTTATGTTTTTATAACCTGTTGAAATGAAAAACATTCAGAGTGCCAAAACTATATATATATATATATATATATATATATATACATACACACACACACACACACACACACAAAGAAAATCCTCATTGGTGAGCTATGTGTTGGCTTTACAGAGACAATCTGAAATGCCAAAGGGCAGAGAGACAAATACCACTGGTTCAAGAGCGGCGGTTGAGATTGAACTTGCTTACCTTGGCATGCGTCTTTGACTTCCTCATAGCCTGGCTTGCACTGGCACTGCCCAACCTGCACTGCCCACTCCCCGTCCACAGTGCAGTAGATGCGAGGCATCTCCTCATTGATGGCGTTCTCCACACACACCCCGCTGACTTCCCTCAGCGCCTGGTTTTCACCCCCGGCTACCGTCTCGGGGAACAGCGCGAGATTCTTCACCGTGGCTGGGCAGGTTTTGTAGTAGACCCTGACGGAGAGGAGGGCAACACAGGCGCCGATGTCCTGGAAGGCCAAGTAGAAGCCTTTTCGAGACAGGTTCTCCACGACTCGGGTCTCGGTGTTGATACGCAGCTCACTTTTGCTGGTGATCTCGTCGGGCGCTATGGTAGCCACCTTCTTGAACTGGCCCTTGCGGAAGGTGGTGCCCACATCAGCGTCTGCCTCAGAGGAGTAGAGGTTGAACGTCTCCTTGCAGGTGAGCGAGGCGCCGTTAAACGAGTTGCAGTCCCGCACGATGAACATGAGCTCCACGAACACCCGTGAGGCGGACGGGCGCCGCTGGATGAACGTGGTGCGGAGCCAGTTGTCCTGGTCTCGTTCCCCGACGTTGCAGACGGAATAAGAGTAGAACTGAGACCCATTTAGAGACCTCTGGACCACCTCCCACTGGAACGAAACCACACAAACCAGCAAGGTTAGAGGCGCACGCACACACCAACCCTTAGGGCGCCCCCAAGTATTGTGTGCTGAACTAAAGCTATAAGGGGTGCCAAAAATATAGGGGTACCTTAATAGTTCACATAAGGTCCAGGCCATAACCACTGCAATTTGAGCCTTGGAGACAAAAATGGTCCGCATGGAGAGAACCCGCTGGTCTGCCTATACATGTCTGCCTGGGCCAACACTCATTTCTCCAACAGTTCAAATGATCTCAAGAGATATTTTAGCTTGATCAAGAAACTAATGCTACCGTGAGCAGCTTTTGCACAGGAAAGCATTTTGGACTCTGAACAAAAACCAAATTATATAATTCACGTGGCACTGGTGTTGTTGCTATTTTGTTCAAACACTTCACAGCATGCAAATATCTCTTGCCTTGAATATTTTTGGACAAAACTAAATTCAAAAAACATGCTTTAAAGTAGCATGGGCTGCTGGAAAACAATTGGCCTCAAACGGTCTGTGGCTGTGGTTTGCTCTCTGCATGTTGCCACTATGCGATTAATTAAAGGAATGTGCTTTGTTGGCTAAGTGTGTGGCAGGGTATATAAAACGTGAACCGATACCTCTATAAAACTGCTACTGAACATTTTGTTGTGAGGAGGGCATTTAAAATGCACCAGAAACGATAATCATGAACAGTAATCGAGGAATTTGAATCGAGTTATTCAAAAAGGGAAAAGGTTTTTAATGAGATCAGGTGAGTCACTGTGTCCTGTTTGTAACTTGCCAGCAACTTGCCCGGACATGACTTTGACTCATCGTCGCACCAAATGAGCTAATTTACAGAGAATTTTCACCATCCAGTCAATGGCTATGAAACCACAATTTGTCACTAAGCACACAGGCCTTATCGATACACACACACACACACACACACACACACACACACACAGAAAATTACCTTAACAACTCAGTGTGATAGAGCTACTGCTCCACCGCTCAAACTGGTTGCATCTGCAACCCCTCCCCAAGAAAAGAGGCACCACATGCAGCAAACTTTAAAAGTTAATTGCAGTCTAACATACAATTGTAGAGCTGAAGCCTTAAAACCACACGAAGCCACAAGTATTCACTGCACAGGGCCACGGCAGCTCTTCTCTCTCTCTCTCTCTCTCTCTACCTCACCCTCCCCCCCCCCTTCTCTCTCCCTCCCTCCCCCCCTCTCTCTCTCTCTCCCCGGCTATACTTTGGTTCGGCTCGTACACTGGTCCCTCAGTCAGCTCTCCTGACAGCCTTCACTGACCCCATCCAGCAGTCCTACCCAAGGCAGCCACTGGCCTCCTCTGCCAGCCTTTGAAGAAGCCCAGCCTATATCAGGATCAATGAACGGCTTAACCACACAAAGACAAAACAAGCAAATATTTCCTGAAGCGCCGAAGGCAGAAAAACTTGAGTTTGGCTTTTTCCCCTTAGCATCACCTACCCCCCCCCACCCCGCCCCATCCCCTCACCTCCTTTTTTTAGGTTTTAGGGTACAGGAGCAACACTCACGCCTTGCTTGTCTCCTTGTTCAAAGGGCCACGTTAACCAGCCCAGCTCACTGCCGGACGCCTTCATGTCCAGAAGCACCTCTGTGGAGAGGAAAGCACACATCCATGAAAGTGCAGGAGGACGTCTGGTGCGAAACGATTGCGAGACAAGACAGCGAGGAACGGTTTGTCAGAGTGATCCCAAGTCATACGCCTGCTCATCTGTAGTGATATGCAGTCAAGTAGGCCGACTGGCTGGCACGTGCCAGCGGTACATATCGCTGCAGACCAACATGCGTCAGTGAGCCTGTTGCAGTTCAATCCTTCTGGTTGAAAAGCATTTTCATTTTGTCAACATGAAAGTGTGTCATGGTGTCCGGGTTGTAAAGCGTCGCACTACACGGTAAACCAAACGGATTAGGTAGCTAATTTAGAAGAAGAAAAACAAAACACACGCAAAGAACCAGTATGTTTGGATATAGGGAGGAAATGTGGCGATCGAGTGAGGGTGCAAAGGGGGGGAAAAAAGTCACATTAAATTTAAAATGCGTTTTATTTCCGGTGCTGTATTGGAGAATGGCTGTAGTTTTGGTGGGGAGACGCGTCCCGGGCGACAGGCGGTGGTACGTGGGCCCCTAGTTCAACGTGAGATTGCTGCGGTGCGTTTTCAACAAGTGTTCCGCAGGCTTTGCTTTACAGCCGGGAAGCTCTGGAAACTGCATGGTGGCAAACTGCGCCAATCAAGGTCGAGTCCATTGGCAAATACATGTTGGAGTGCAACTGTTAGGTGTGAAAATTTAAGCAGAATAACACAATTTAAAAAAAAAGGCATTACCCAGGCATAAATACCCCCCCCCGTGGCACGCGTGTTACAATAAACCTGGAGCCTCCCATTGAACAGACATGAGCTCCTAAAACGGGGACCCCACCTAAAAAAAATAATGGAAAAACCACTCACCTTCTTTAGTTTGCAGTGTGATGAATATGCGTTGAAAAGTACATAGGAAAACAGAATACGTCTGACTCCCCAAAAATCCATCTGGTAAACTTTTCCCCCCACCCTGATACTTTGAAAGTTTGGCCGGGACTGCTGCTCCGCAACACGAGTCGCTCTGCCGGAATGAGAGTCGCTTCGGAAGCCTCATTCACAAATGGGCGGTGACGTCACGGACTCCGCCTCGTGGAATGTGTGTGTGTGTGTGTGTGTGTGTCTGGGGTAGGGGTGAGTTAGCACATGGGAACTATCACTGGTTAAACATTAGCCTACCTGGCCGTCCCGTAGCCTCAACTTGGAAAGCAGCAGTTATTTGCATGAAGGTACCGAATTTCCCCCCCGCTTCCGGTGTGGGAAGATGGCGTCGCGGATTCACATACCGCCCAGTACCGTCCATGCGGTGTCTTTGTGTCCACACCTTCGTTTGGTGGCTGGGAGAGCTGGTGCTGGATCGGCTGGTGGAGCCTGGTCTGCTGCGCCCTGTGGGCCCAGGGACCACGGCTCTGCCCGGAGCTGCGCCCGAACCGAGGGCGGTCTGGGCGGTCAGGCTAAGATAACTGCTAGCCCACGCAGACCGGCAGTTCCGGTAACACCGAGGACGGTCTGGCGGCGGCCTCGCCTAGCCTTGGCTGTATTTTTGGTGTTGCGGTGTGGAGGGCGGGGAGGGGTGTCGAAGGTGTCTGACTGGTGGATCGGCTGGTGGAGCCTGGTCTGCTGCGTCCGGCGGGCCCGGAGACCACGGCCTGGAGCTGCGCCCGAGGACGAAACACCGAGGGCGGTCTGACAGGAAGCGGAAGCGGAAGCGGGAAGGCTAAGCTAACTGCTAGCCCATGCGGACCGGCAGTTACGGTAACACCGAGGACGGTCTGGCGGCCGCTTCGCCTAGCCTTGGCTGTATTTTTGGCGTTGCGGGGAGGTGTGTGGCCGGGCGAGCTGGCGTTGGATCTGCTGGTGGAGCCTGGTCTGCTGTCCGGTGGGCCTGGAGCTGCGCCCAAGGACGAAACACCGAGGGCGGTCTGACAGGAAGCGGAAGCGGGGAAGGCTAAGCTAACTGCTAGCCCATGCAGACCGGCAGGTCCGCCAGTCATCCTGGCGTTCGTTCTCTCGGACAGGGATTTATTTATTTTTTCCCGTAGTTTGATATATGTGTTTGTTTTTGTCGTTGTGTTGCACTGCTGTGGGCTGGGGGAAACGATATTTCGTAAGTCAAATGACAAATAAAGTGTTCCTGATTCCTGATTTTGAATTGTTTGCCGCTTTGAATGGGTCTGAGAGGGGCTGTGTGTGTGTGTGTGGGGGGGGATTCTTAAATTTATGGACCTTTGTCACGAGGGTCCCCGCATACAGGGTTAGAATCAATGTGACAGGCGAAGAGAAATGTATTCATATAAGCATAATGGCACTTGTGAATAGCAGAATTGTAAAGTACATCTGGCATACTGGTAACCTGTCAGAATTTCTAGAAGGAATCCCAAAAATGCTGCACTCCCGCCAAGCTTAAGATGGGTAGTTGTCAATACATGAGCAAAAAAATAAAAAATAATCTAGTCTTTATTCTCAGGGTATCATGGAGTGTGAAAGAGGGAGGGGGAACTCATGTCGGTGGTGAGTATGAATATGGGGCATTACAAAGGAGGCTTTACCTAGCAACGTGTGCTCTGAGGAATTCTGGTGTCAAGCCTTATCTGACTTACTTCCATTGTTTGTTGTACACTGTTACTATGGCAAAAAAAAAAAAGAATTGGCCAGTGGCAGTGAAAATGATAGAGAGAGCTTTATTTTACATCTTGTTCTCTAAACAAAGCCCCCATTCCTTTGTATATGACTGAATGCTGCAGCCAGAAGGCTGTAAGTCCATACCTGCTCCCTTCTTAAAGGCAGTTTTGTGGGAAATGTTTACCTTTAAGCACCGGCCTTGCCTGCATAATGGATGATTACAATACAGCGTGTCATTGATTAGACATGGCTCTCTCTCTCGCTCGCTCTCTCTCGCTGCACATGCTCTCTCTCTCTCTCTCTCTCTCTCTCTCTCTCTCTCTCTCTCTCTCTCTCTCTCTCTCTCTCTCTCTGCACATGCTCTCACTCCTTCTCTCTCTCTGCACATGCTCTCTCTCTCTCTCGCTCTCTGCACATGCTCTCCCCGTCTCTCTCTCTTTTTCTTCTCTAAGTCAAACATACTTAGACACACACACAAGTCGCACACCTGCAATAGCAACGCTGCCGGGGAAGAGGATGGCTTCTTCCTCTCCTGTGCGTGTCTGAATCCCTGCTTCCATCACACACCATCCTCACGCTCCCTCGCCCGTGTCTCCTAGCGGCGCAGGGGCTCTGGTTTCCCAAAGCCCTCAAACCAGGGAAAACGTCCGGGTCTCATTTTGCGTTGAGCTCCCTAAATTCCGCCGGCCTTCCTCTCTCTCTCTCTCTCTCTCTCTCTCTCTCTCTCTCTCTCTCTCTCTCTCTCTCTCTCTCTCTCTCTCTCTCTCCACACACGAGGCCACACATTCCTCACCCTCCTTCCCCTCTTCTCTCACCTTGTTTTCAGTAACGGATGGGAGTGTGCACCGTCACTTACTGATTCTGACGGAGACTTAAGGGGAAAGCAGTGAATCAAGAGTGTGCGGGAAGGATTGGGTGATTGTAAGGAAAAAAAAGAGGGAAAAAGGTGGGAGGGAGAAGTAATGGAGTGAGGGGAGCGAAAGAAAAGGAGGAGGGCTGTGCCTCAGTGATAACAGAGAGAGGAGAGAGAGAGAGAGAGAGAGAGAGAGAGAGAGAGAGAGAGAGAGAGAGAGGATGGGGGGATTGGGAGAAGAGGGGTTGGGGGAGAGGCAGACAAAGAACGGTGAGAGTGGCAAAGGACAAAAGACAGATGGGGTGTATACTAACAGAGAGAGATAGAGAAAGGAGAACCAGAAGTTCCCTCTTAACTGGAGCTCCTTAAAATTCAATACAGGTTTTGTGTGTGTGTGTGTGTGTGTGTGTGTGTGTGTGTGTGTGTGTGTGTGTGTGTGTGTGTGTGTGTGTGCGTGCGTGTGTGCGTGCGCGTGTGCGTGTGTGTGTGTGTGTGTGTGTGTGTGTGTTGTAGGCTGATGTGCAGCTGAGGGTCCTGTTTTTATTATCCAGAGCACTAAGCCTGTTGCATATGCATTGTTCTTCCTTGCAGCGCAGGAGACGTAAGCCGAGAACCGAGACCCTAAATGGATTGGGGGGGGGTGGATTGGGGTTGGGATGCATTGAGGGTGGGAGGGCTGCCAAGCACAGGTGTACAGCAACTACTGCAGTAGTAAAATGAGGCAAACAGCAGGCCTATTGTTTTCAATAACCCCCCCACCCCCACCCCGACACACACACACACACACACACCCACCACACGTCAACAAGTGCAGCCCGGGCCAACACATGTGAGAACAGGATATAGGCTCATCTGTTAGTCTGATTACCAGCGCTTTCACTTCCACCCCTTCAAATTACCCCCCAACACCTGACCCTGTTGATCTGCAGCCTCACCGGGGACCCGTCTTTGGCATGGGAAAGCTGTTCCATGTGCTCTCGTCACATTTACTGCTATCTGATAAGGGGGGAGGGGAGGGGGTTGCCAGGCCTTAAGCGCTCAGCGTCGTTTGCTCACATGAATACCTAATGAGCTGCGAGGCGGCAGTGGACGCAGCTGCGCTTGGAGGGAAACTCGTCTTTTACCGCTTACAGGAAAGGAACACAAAAACATTTTCCAAGGAAATGTCAGAGATATCATTTGAAATGACCCCCCCTTGGCTTCACCCAGACCACATAACGCTATTAGGTTTTATCGGTCGCTGTGTAAACTACACGCCACACGTGTTTGCAGAGGGTGGCCAAATTTGTATAAACCAACCTACAATGAAGAACTGGGCAACTTATCTTTGTAAGTCATAATAAACAAATGTTGGCAGTCACAGAGACCTGGCGTGTGTGTGCGTGTGTGTGTGTGTGTAGGGAAGTGTGAGGCCAAGAGGCCCGAAGGCAACTGTGACCTACGTAGTACATGTTGAGTGGTAATGTAAACCAACCACATGTGGTCGGCTTGAATGTACCGATGTGTTCATTCGTATCAACTAGTTCGAGTGGCCTCGAGTAAAAGGGAATGCTGAGCGACAGTTGATCCCTCAAACTGATCTCTCCAGCTTTCCAGGCTGGAAAGGGAATAATGAAATTCCTTACTCGAAGAAAAAAAAAATCTTCAAGACCAAACAAAACAAATTTACTTTTTGGACATTTTTATCGTCGGCGTATTTAAGGCAAAAATCAATCCGCAGACGTCCACACCTTGGATGCCTTTGTATTTGTTCATGCCGATGGCTTCTGTCCGGCAGGACTTTCCCAGGAAAAGAAAGATTCGGCACGGAACATTCTGCATTGTCACAACAGCAGCTGAAATGCAGAGGAATAAGTCAGATGTCACTGTTCCCGCACACCCGCACAAACCACCTGCTCCAGAAACCCACCCCGGGAAAAGTGGTTACTGCACCGTCAGAACCGGGACCAAGACCAGAACCGGGACCGCAAACAAAACCACGTGACATCTGAACAGTTTTTTTCAAAAGGCAGTTGGACTGGGTATTGAGGCCTCTCAATATTATTCTAAGATATTTTGCCAGGCTACTACACTTCCAGCAGCGTGAGGGACTATCTGGGAGAAAGACTTAAATATCTCCTTTAATGAATTAGAACGGAATAGGAGATGCCAAACTCAAAGAAAGTTGTCAAGGGATATCAAGATAAGACTCATACAATTTAAAATCCTCAATCGCTTCTATTGGACACCATCCAGACTACCATCCAGGCCTTAACAACAATGCAGACTGCTGGAAATGTCAGAATTCAGAGGGTGCATCACTCCATGCTCTCTGGCGATGCCCTAAGATCCAGGTCTTTTGGAAACAAGTCCACAGCTGTATAAAGGAGATCACTAGCAATGACGTCTCCCGGGTTATATGTGCTGGGTGACCCATTAGACGTGAAAGACTGTGGAAATGCTGAACTGATCCAAACTGCCATATTGGTGGGTAGGCGGACTTTATTGAGGGGATGGACAAAAGCCGAAGCTTCCTCTTGGAGGGAGTGGTTCACAGAACTTGGAAAGGTGGCCTCATATGACCAACCTTTCTATAGAAAGACTGACAGATGGGACGGTTATATCTTGAAATGGGGTAAATACCAGATCTATAGCTCTAAAGGATAAATAATGCTGCACTCAATATCTCTATGTTAACTTTTAATATCTTGTATTATCCTACGAGCCTTTGGTATGTTCCTTATATTCTTTTTGCCAAAATTGCTTCTCTTTCTTTTTCCTCTTATATTTAATATTATTACTATTATTATTATTGTTATTATTATCATTACTTATTTCAGTCTTATTGTTTTTCAGAACTGTTCAGTGTTGAATGTTTTGTTTGTTAAAACTGAAAAATGGCAATAAACTTTAAATCATAAAAAAAGGCAGTTTCTCTTCTCAACAAGCCACCATAAGACAAGAGAGAAAAATAACCTCCTTGTGGTCTGGGTGACATGAGGATGACACTGCAAGTTTAATTTGCACTATGTGGGAAATTGCATATTGCACATTTTTATTGCACATTGCACATTTTTATTGCACTGTCTTATTATACTCATTTTACCATTGTGCGTCCTGTGCTGATCTGCCAAGTCAAATTCCCATGTATTTGTACATCTAGCAAATAAAGTGAGTCTGATTCTGATGCGAGTTTGAAAAAGTTGTGGCTAACAAGACAGAGCAAGACCTTTACACGCAGATACTACAGCATCAAAACCAATCAAAATGCAGATTTAATCTTTTTTGGGGGGTTGGTGGTGGGGAGGGTGCTGAAATAATAGTGTAAGCCATTTTTCTTTCATTTTAAATGGATTTGGACTAGTCAAACACCAGTGTAATTGCCAGTATCGCCATAAGTTTAAGCCAACTGCAGTAAAACAACGACCTTCAGGACTGTACCTTTAAGATAATACTTGTTGCACAACAGTCGTCCATTTAGTGGCAACATGTGTCGTCTTGCAGTGCAGAGATCCACCTCAAAAATACAGTCATGCCAAAACAAAAATAATGACAATGTGGGGTTATAGCTTTAAATAGATACCAAAAGTTCATCTTCAAGCTAAATGTCATTTCCAAATCCATTTTCATTTGTGTTGTTGGTGTATTTCTGATTGTTCTCCAATTGTCACTTTCCATATTGATTTATGAATCCAACAGAGTCAGGACGTTAAGAAAATTAATTGTCTTTAAAAAGTTTTATTGGTCATTGCATTTAAAAAGGAAGGTTAAATTACCTTTTTTGCAGTTTTCTAAATCAATTTGAATTATTAAATGGCAGCACAGTGGCTCAGTGGTTAGTACTGTTGCCTCACAGCAAGAAGGTCCTGGGTTCGAACCCCAGGCCGTCCCAGGTCCTTTCTGTGTGGAGCTTGCATGTTCTCCCCGTGTCTGCATGGGTTTCCTCCGGGTGCTCCGGTTTCCTCCCACCATCAAAAAGACATGCATGTTAGGGTTAATACTCCTGCCTGTGCCCCTGAGCAAGGCAATGGAAAGAAGAACTGGAGTTGGTCCCCGGGCACTGCGGCTGCCCCGCTGCTCCTAGCTACACAGCTACGATGGGTTAAATGCAGAGAATGAATTTCACTGTATGTACGTACAATGACATATAAAGTGTATTCTGTATTCTATTATTAAATTGTTTGATAATAATCAAATACTGTGCACATCTATGATTATTATAGTGGCTCACTCAACCCTACCTGACTGGGCGCCACTAGCTACAAGCTAACGAGCTAGCTTTTCTAGACATTTCCACGTGTCCAATTGAAAAGAACCAACAGGCTCAATTTTGAAATGTCGCATTATCTCTTTAAAGTAAACTTGATCTCTTTACACAACTCATTACACGGGGGAAATTCTGAAATCACCAAGGCGTTTATCTGAGTCTATTACTTATGTACACTGACAACCATCCCAGCCATATTTTCTCCAAATGACAAACCTCCCTGAGTAGCGCAGCATCTCTCTAATTTAAGGGCTTACCTAACCTCGGGTTAGAAACATGACACAACCGCACAATTATTTCCTGAATCCTCCTCCTCTTCTCTCCCAGATGGTTGAGGCCTAACACGCTGATGTGCCCTGGGACGGGGGAGGCTGAATGGATGCACAGTACTGTTCGTTCAAACTCTTAATCATCTCAACATTATCTTGGCGTTCCAGTGCCCTGAGCTGGAATGCCCCTCCTATGTTTTTTTTTTAGTTTTTGGTTTTCATTGGAGATACTGCTCAGGTTGGAGTGAGCCACCAGGACCAGATGTTACGTTTGCTCACCCGTGTAGAATGACCTGCTCCTCGGGGTGCTCTCCTCCTCCTGTATCAAGTGACCACCAGCTTAAAGGGCATTGTGAATGTTTAAGGAAGCGCAGAGGAGAGGCAGAGCACTCAGAGATAGCTTCCTGAAAGGTCCTAAAGGGAGGACTTGCAGGCCTGAGGACCCTGTGCCCATTCAGAGCCACCTGTTGATTCAGTCCCAAATGTCTCTACTGGGGCAACTGATAGCAGATGGGATGAAAAGAGGGAGGAGATAGAAAGAGTCATGGTTGTAATGCAGGGTGTCAGAGAGTGTGTGCCTTTGTTGATGATTCTATTCTATTCTATTCTATTCTATTCTATTCTATTGTTATAAGATATATGAATATAGCTGATTGTTCACATGTGCACATGGTCACATGTTCATATGATAGGATTTTGTGACTTTAATGAGAAATGTTGCTGTGTATATGTGATGTTCATTATTTTTCATTATCATATTTCAATTTTCTCTTCCTCTAGCTGTAGCCCTCATCATGGCCTGCATGAGTGAATGGCCCTTGATATCTGAGGGTTTTGCCAGCAGCGGGGCCTCCAACCCCTGCAAATGTCATGCAATGATGTCACATCAGTGGCACCTGTCCTGGCAGTGGGAGGTTGCAAGCCCCTGCAAGGGTTTGTGGTTTGTGGTTTGCAGAGGTAGGCATGCCAGGCATGTCTGCTTCTTCTCCATATGGTCCTTCTCCCCTGTAACCATGGGCTGTTATGCCAATGAAAGTGTCAGGACAGCTGCATGTGTTCACTCACAGCCCGTGTCTCGCTGTTGCTCTTAAGCTTTCTCTGTCAATGAAAACTGTGACATGTTTTTTTTACATGTGATACATTGACCGAAACCTTCACAAAACCCTTTTTCCCTGAACAGGCAAATTCTTCCTGTAGGCACATGTCTGTACCCACGCAACCTGCTGCCACACCCTGGTGTGATACACGGGCATATTAACAGTTCTGCTTTTATGAATTCACCCTTCCTTGAGACTAGGCACAAAACATGTCCTACAGAGAAAACTGTTATTTATGTTAAAAATCAAGATCTTTATAATGATAAACGTACATAAAATGTTACGTGTAAAAGCACTGTGTGTTCCCATAACATTTTGAAAAGTTTATTTGAACACATAACAATTCAATTTGTTCACATATCTGCTGTGTACCTGGAAATCAGCTTGTCCTCAACAAGAAATCAATATTTCAAATTGCTCAAAAGGGGTTTAAAATTCTTAAAATGTATAAATATGATGATCATTTAGAAGACAATATTAATTAATATAATAAATAGTGCATATGGTGATGTTATAACAAAATTTTCAGTAAAAATCTGCTTATTAGAAACACTTCCTCATTTTGTCAACACCATCAAGCTTTTTACATTATCGTGAATTAATCAGTAATTACCCCAGGCAACTATGTTCTGAAGGACCCCTTGGTTACTTACCGTTCATACTGACTGCAACTGTACCACACATGGTCTGGTAAGTTTTCAACGTTTTGATCATTTTAAGAAACAATATGGATATTACTGAGGTCACAGCTTTTAGATTTCAGCACCGTCTCTCCAGTATATCAAAATTTGTTAAGATTTTTTTAATATATGGAGGTGTTTTAGTTAGTGTTTACAGGTAGCTAGCAACTGAAGAAAAACAAAATGGTTCCATTGTACACCACGCTGTTGAGATGTAAAAACGTAAATGTCACCACCACCAGGTGCCAACACCGTCAGTTGTTTGGGTCAGACGGTGTTGACATGTAATCTGATGGAGATGACAACTGTTCCCATAACTCAAACACACACCTTAAAGTAATAGTTTGATCGAAATATTTCATATGATAATAATAATAAACGTTATTTATATAGCCCTTTTCAAAACAAAGTTACAAAGTGCTTCACAGAAAAGTATAAAATTGTTAAAAATGACACACAAACGAAATATTGTAAGAGAGTAAAATAAAAAGCACTAACAAATAATGCCATTAAATAACAGCAAAAGGGAAGAAAGCAATTTGTCAATCAAAACAGTTACAAAATAATTAAGACTAAAAATAAAAGCAGTAAAAATAAATAAAAACAAATATCAAACTTTCATAAAAAGTAAAAGCTTTCATAAAAAGTAAAAGCTTTAATAAAAAGAAAAGTTTTAAGACTAGATTTAAAGGAAGCTGGAGACTTGGTTTGTCTTACTTCAATAGGAAGAGAGGTCCATAGTGTGGGGGCTCTAACAGCAAAAGCCTGGTCACCCTTTGTAACAAGCCGAGACCTGAGAATAACCAGCAGAGCTCCATCTGCAGATTGTAATGGTCGAGAGGGTGTATACCAGGTCAATAAATTGGAAATGTAAGTAGGAGCAAAACCGTTTAAAGCCTTAAAAGTGAGTGATACATTTTTAAAATCAATGCGAAATATAACAGGGAGCCAGTGTAGGGAGGCAAGTACAAGAGTGATATGGCCATGCCTCTTTGTCCCAGTAATGAGCCGAGCAGCAGCATTTTGTACCAACTGCAGATGGTGGAGAGAGCCCTTGCTGATACCTGAATAAAGCATATTGCAATAATCAAGCTGAGAATAGATAAAAGCATGTACAACTTTTTGCAGATCAGCAATTGATAAAAATTACCTAATTTTAGAGATTACCTTGAGCTGGAGAAAGCATGACTGAACAACATGTTTGATTTGATTATCAAAACTGAGGTTACCATGGAATATCACCCCAAGATTCCTAGCAGCCTGCTGAAGACTACATGACAGACCCCCAAGATTAGAATCAAAAGGGCTGATAGAATTTGGGGGACCGAACAGAATGAGCCCAGACTTAGCATCACTAAATTTTACATTTTTTTTCGGACATCCAGGATTTAATATCAGACAGGCAAGTTGTGAGATGTGCTAAGATCTGTGGGTTTTAGCGGCACATATATAACTGAGTGTCATCAGCATAAAAATGGTAAAACATCTCATGATTTTGAATGACCTGGCCAAAGGGCAGCATGTAAATAGAATACTGAAAGGGGCCAAGAACTGAGCCTTGAGGGACACCACAACCCAACTGAACCATCAAGAAAGTAGAGCTACCAAGAAAAACAGGAAAAGTTCTGTTGGAGAGGTATGAGCGTAATAAACTAAGAGCTGAGCCCTTGATGCCATCCCAAGTCTCTAAGTGATGTTAAGAGGATACTGTGATCGGCTGTCTCAAAGGCAGCATTTAAAAGAACTCAAACCAAACAGTCACTTCTGTCTGCAGTAGATCATTAATAACATTAACAGGAGCTTTCTCAGTACTATGAATTGCTCTAAAACCAAACTGGAAACTGCTAAAAAACACTATTAGTCTTCATAAAAGAAATCAATTGAGATGAAATTACTTTCTCCAGAACCCTAGATAGAAAAAAAATACAATTTGGAGATTGGTCTGCAGTTACTTAAGGACAGGGGTCTAAATTAGGTTTCTGCAGCAATTGGTGAACAATGGCATGCTTAAAACTGTCTGGAAAAGAACCAGAAGCCAGAGAATTTTAAGAATTTGCAGAATAACCGGGCTAACAGTTGAAACTACTTCTTGAACAGCTTAGTTGGAATGATGTCAAAAATACAGGAGGAGGAGTTCATACTGGAGTTCATACTCTCTAACACTGAAATTGAAATTGGTTGGAACTGGGTAAAAGAGACAGAATTAACATGGGGAATGGAACGAATGCAAGTGCCAGGCTAAATTTGGGACCCAATATTCTTTATCTTATTTATAAAATGAGTGAGAAATTTTTCAGACAGCTCAACATCAGGTTAAAAAAAAGAAGTAGAGGGACCATTAATAACAGAATCAATTACCCTAAAGAGAACTTTAGGATTGTGGTTAGTTCTAGATATCAATTCAGAGAAGTACGCTAATCCGTAACTGCCTTCAGGTAAATTAACATTTGGTTTTTAAGGGTGTTATATGCTAATTCGGACTTGTTGACCTTCCAGTGTCGTTCTGATTTTCTACAGCCTCCTAAAGGCACGAGTGTGATTGTTCAGCCAGGGGAGGTTATTTGATTTTGGTTCCCTAGTTTTAATTGGTGCAATTTGGTCAAGGACGTATAGAAGCTGATCATTGAATAAAATTAACAGTGCACGTGGATTGAGAGGGGATATAGAGGGATTAAAGGATGATGAATTAAAAGCATCACAGAATTTAACTGCAAAGCCAATGTTGAGAATGTGAGAGCATGTATTAGGATGGTGACTAGGAATTGCGAGCTGTAGTGGAACTTTGAAAACAACAGCTTTATGGTCAGTTACAAGCATATCCACCAGATTAAGACAGTCAAGATAGAAACCAGATGAGAGTACAAGGTCTAAAAGTTAACTTTTGGAAAGTGTGGCCCCTTTACCAGATTCAATGAGGTCAAAAACATCTACAAGATCAAAAAAAATGTGAAGTCAGGGAATGGGAAAGACAACACACGTGAATATTAAAATCACCAATAACAAGCACCCTGTCATATTTTGACATGACAATAGATAAAAGGTCAGAAAACTCAGAAATAAAACTAACTGAATTAGGGGTCTATAAATTAAGATGCAGAGTAAAGGGGGAGGGCCAGTGATTAAAATACATAAAACTTCAAAGGAGATTAAAAATTGCCAAAAGTAACAGGATGGCACTTAAGACCTAACTTATAAAAATAGCTAGGCCACCACCTCTTCCAGAGGGCCCGGGAATATGAAAATATGCAAAATCAGGGGGCCGAGTCCCAATCAGGGGAACAGTGTCCCCTGGGCACAGCCATGTCTCAGTAATCATAAAAGAAAGTCCAGATTATTAGAAACAATACAATCATTAATGATAAAGGACTTATTACAAAGAGATCTCACATTCAAGAGGCCAATTTTTTTTTTGTGTGTGTAAACGCAGAGTTAAACCCAATGGGAGTACAGCAAATAGGATGTAAAATGTAGATATTTGCTCCAGATATTTGGTTGTTGTTGCTGTTTCTACTATTAGATACGTTGTGTAGATGAGAGCGTGGAAGCGGTACCGGTGTCCTCATTTCCATAGACTGAAAATTCACTAAGCTTTCTCCGCTAAGCAACAACTCCTCCTTTGAATACCATGCAATCATGGTTACTGCTCCTATTAAGCTATTTGTGGTTGTCATATACCACCCACCAGGGTGTCAACTGGGGAACTTTGTAGTCAAATGAGACATTTTACTCTCAGCCATTCCTGATGATGACACACCACTGATTGTCTTGGGAGACATCCATACGGACAAAATATCCATACTGACAAAACTCAAGTGACTGATTCCCTGTCTTTTACTGTCCTCTTTTGAGCTCAAACAGGTCCCCAACCCTCCCACATGCAAAGCGGGCAATACTCTTGATCTGATTTTGACTTGGAACTGCTCCACAGCAAACCTGACTCTCACCTCCCCTACATCTGTCAGACAACTTCTTTATTCAATTCACGGCCTCCTTACTGGAACATCCTCACCTTCCTCCACAAAGAGCCTCCTTCCACTGAAACATCCGGTCTCTTACCCATCTTTCCAATGACGTCTTGGCTCCATGCCTCCTCATAATGAATTCTTTTCACTCACTGTCAACAAGGCTACAGACACACTCTGTTCCTCACTAGCCTCCTCTCTTAATCTCTGCCCTCTAGCATCCAAACCTGCACATAACGCCCCCCTAGTCCATGGTTCACTGAGGTCATCAGAGAGCAAAGGGCAGGGCTCAGAGTGGCAGAGAGAAAATGGCGTAAAACCAGAGAGTCCAGACATGTTCACCTCATACTTTACTGATAGGGTTTCTGCCATCAGTAACCAGTTCTCTGAACCTGACCAGCTCTGTCTGCCGCCGCCAGCTAACAGTGCCTCACTCACCTCATTCTCCCCCCTGACCGAGGAGGAAGTCGCCAAGCTTCTGCTGGACTCTCATCCCACTACCTGTCTGCTGGACACGATATAATCCAGCCTCCTACAGACAATTTCCCTTCAGTTAACCCTGCAGTCACACGCATCAACAACTCCTTGCTTACAACGGGTGTGTTCCCCACTGCATTTAAGCAAGCTCAGGTCACCCCGCTGATCAAAAAACCTATACTCAACCCAGCCCAGGTTGAAAACTACAGACTGGTTCCTCTCCTACCTTTTCTATCAAAAATACTTGAACACAGTCTTTAACCAAGTCTCTGACCAAGTCAATTCCTTTCTGAGAACAATCTGTACAATCCGAATCAGTCTGGTCACTCTACCAAGACTGCACTCCTGTTGATAATGAAATCATTGCGTTTGGCTAGAGCTGCTGGTCAATTCTCAGCTTTATTGCTGCTAGCTCTGTCAGCTGCCTTTGACACGGTGAACCACCAAATCATCCTCTCCACACTCACTGAGCTTGGTATCTCAAGATCTGCCCTCCGCTGGTTCATGTCCTACCTCTCAGGGAGAGTATCTTGGAGGGGAGAAGTGTCCAAACCACACAGCTTATCCACAGGGGTGCCTCAAGGGTCAGTGCTCAGTCCCCTTCTCTTCTCAATATACACCACCTCACTTGGTGCAGTCATCCGCTCCCATGGTTTCTCATATCACTGCTATGCTGACGATACCCAGCTCTTCCTATCATTCCCGCCAGATGACCTCACAATCTCGGCATGGATATCGTCATGCCTTGCTGATATCTCTGCATGGATGGAAGAACAACACCTTCAGCTTAACCTATCAAAGATTGAGCTCCTTGTCAGCCAGTTCATCCATACAACAATAGATCAATATCCAGCTCTGATCAACCCAACTCATGCCCACAAAGTCTTCCCGAAACCTGGGTGTCATGATTGATGACCAGCTAACCTTTAAGGTTCACGTGGCCTTGATTGCTCAGTCGTGCCGGTTTGCCCTGTACAACGCCAGGAAAATTAGACCCTATCTGTGTGAGCATGCAGCACAACTCCTAGTACAGGCTCTTGTAATATTACACATTGACTACTGCAGCCCCTTACTGGCAAGTCTCCCTGCATGCACTTTCAAACCTCTGCAAATGATCCAGAACGCGGTGGTGCATCTAGTCTTCAACCAACCCAAAACAGCATGTCACTCCGCTGTTCATATCCCTCCACTGGTTCCCAGTTGCTGCCCGTGAATCCCTGTGTTACCCTCAGCTTGGTCAGGCATCCCTACAGACACAATTGGCCGTTTCTGCGGGTGGGAAGCCAGATGTGGGTATGTGTCCTGGTCGCTTTACTAGCGCCTCCTGTAGTTGGTCAGTTCGCCTGTTCGGGGGGGGAGGGGGAACAGGTGAACATCCCACATGCTACGTCCCCCTGGTGAAACTCCTCACTGTCAGGTGAAAAGAAGCTGCTGGCGACGCCACATGTATCGGAGGAGGAATGTGGTAGTCTGCAGCTCTCCCCGGATCGGAAGAGGGGGTGGAACAGCAACCGGGATAGCTCGGAAGAGTTGGGTAATTGGCCGGATTCAATTAGGGAGAAAAACGGGGGGGGGGGGGCAGTTAAAAGCAACAGACAAACTGTCAGCTGGGAATGGCAGAGGGTAGAGAGGTGTTTGCCTCTACCCTCATATAAGGTCATATAAGGTCTCTCATGATCTAGCTTACATATGCTCACACACAAACACATGCATGTGCGACACACAATAACACAAACACACAATATCGTGTATCAGTACATTTTACACTTTCCATGATACCTATGATACCACCACCACCACCCCTGAACCCGCACCACACACACACACACACGCATGCCCGCGCATGCACACACATACACACATTAAAGGGATAATTTGATTTAACTGTTTTGTGTTATCACTCTATTTTGATCTAGTGTACACAAACACACACATAGGACAGGACAATTTGGTATTATGTCTTCACTATGATCGGGACTACAGACGGAAAGACAGAGACTCTTCCACAATGTTGTCACCAGGAAACTTCAGAGGAACAATCAGACTCGGTCAAAGTGTAAGACACCTCACAAGTCCAATGTTCAACCACTGACACTAGCTGGCAGGATTCTGAAAAAGTATCGCCTTCTTCATAAGATTCAACAGTTTGGGTTGACGTATAAATTGGTGAGAGAAAGGAAACACACAAGGCAGAAGAAATCAACATTCCTCGATTGTGTCACCAAGACTGTTCGGGAGTTATTCATTAGCTCTGTATGTCTGACAACAGACAAAAGCGACATGATCATCATCATCATCGGTGGTCACTCAGGGTCGAGTATGACCATCCTCCCTCTGGGTCCTTCTGGGTCTTCAGGTGGGCATAGAGGCCCATCCTGGAGCTGCATAATGGGAGGACACCTGCGCGTGACAGCTTTTATGTGGAGTGGCTGATGTGCCTGCAGCCACCACACGGTCCTTGGCAGGGGTGGCCAGAGTCCAGTGGCGTGGAGAACCAAGACGATTGGGGACCACCCTCTGTTGCAGCCTTCATCCACCTTCACTGCTGTTGTTTCCTGGAGACATCTTCCGCCAGTTTCACCGTTAAGGTCTTTGTTGGATCGCACTTCATCTGGAACCTCCTGTGCCCCTGAGCAAGGCAATAGGAAAAAGAACTGGAGTTGGTCCCCGGGCACAGTACCACAGCTGCCCACTGCTCCTATACAATAGGATGTATTAAATGCAGAGAATAAATTCGTTGTAACAATACAATTCGTTGTAAGGATGCAAAGGCAAAATAAAGTGGCTTTGTTTCTTTCTTCTTAAAGGACAAAAGAGTGGCTTTTGCACAGTATCTTAGACGAAACAGCACAGAGGTCAGTTCTGGTGAACGCACTGGAAGAGATGGAGCAGGGGCCCCTGAGAGGTCCTGAAGGCACTATCACAGAGATAACTGTTGACAGATTAAAAGTGGAGACTGGCTGGCTGTTGCGTATGAGCTCTGGTGGCTGGCAAAGGCCATTGCTATTAATGATGAGCACCAAGATGTCAAAGTAGGGTTTCTGCACCCCCATTGCCCAACAGCACATTTTCACCCAAATCATGGGAGGAAGGATGGCCTAGTGTCAGATATTCTAGTAATGCTTCAGGGAAAGTCACCACCCCCCTTCAATCCAGCTGCACAAGAGAGATTTACAGCATAGATTCCAAAGTAATGGGCTTCATAGAGGAGGAGCATGTCCATCGTCTGTTGCCCAATAACTAATTCATGCAGGTCAGACAAAAAAATGAATCTATCCCTACATTACAATAGCATTTTAAAACATTTTAGTTTAAAATGAGATTAGAATACAAAAGATTTCATTGTGGGGAAATGTTCTGGATGTTCCAATTAAAATGCCTTGAATAGGGAAACAAATACTAGAGAAATAGTGTCACTGTACTTGTCCTAATGTTTTTCAGTGAGCCATTGAAAAGCAGGACACCTAGCAGGGGCGTGTCGTCCACTTTAGGTGACGGGCTGCTGCCCCCCCCCCATAGTTATAATGAGGAAATGTTGCTTTCTTACTCTTGTCACCCCCGTCAGATTTTTGTCAACACTGTCAGATAGTCATTTTTGTTAAATTTCTAAGAAATTAAGCTACTGTTTGTTAAGTACATATTGTGAATTTGATATAAGACCAACAATGTATATCTAAAGGAATTTTCTGTGTTCAGCAATATTCTCATGTATGCTTAATGTTAAAAACAATGTTTGGTCATGGGGAACTTTTGAAACTGGGATCTTCAGAATAGACTGGAACAGTAAGGAAACGTATTTATTGAAATATCTGAGTAACTGCACCAATGTTAGATACTTGAGGACATTCGTTAGAGTTGACAAAATTGAAATGAAATGTTTTTCACTGGATCTGACGGTGTTGACATGGACCATGTTATGAGTGGAATAAAGTTCATTTCCTGAAAATGTTTCCAAGTAAAAAACTTGTTCCTTTGCATGATCACACAAACACACACAAATATACAAACAACTACATACACATATTCACATTTATTAGGGCTGGGCCTACACACACACAGCACCGTACATATGTACACCACACACTATTTATTATTACTACTGCTTTATTTTGTTCTCTCTTGTTGTTATTTGTTGCTATTGTTGCTGCAGTGTTGAGGAGCCGAAACACAAGAATTTTACTCTCTTGTACTTGTATAGTGAGAGGTAACAAATAAATAATCTTACATCTTAAATCTTGAATGTTGATAGCCGAAGCTTTCGTCTACCAGCATATACTTTTCAAATTCAATAAGCACTAAAACAAAAACAAAAAATTTCTCAACACATTTTTCCCAAGTCTCAAGAATGACTGAAATGTGTGTGGGCAGAACCAAAATACCAGCATATGATATGGCTTCATTTCACTTCCTTGTTTACAGAAGAACACAGGTGGTGCCACACAACTGCTGATTCTCTGCCAAAAAAGGTAAAACTCCGAGTGTCTTTGAGCCTTTCCCGTCCTGAACGCTCCTGTACTGGCCTTCCCGATGCCGGAATGCTGTAGACACACAAACACCCGCTCACACACTTGCCACCAGAATTGGTGGTGGCATGCAGTGCACTGAAGGCCTAAGTGGAGCTGTGACAGTCATAACAGAATGTGTGGGAACCGAGAGTGTGTATGCATGCATGTGGGTGTACACACACGTCTTTGAGCAGAAGTGTGCATGCATGCATGCATGCATGTATATAATAGTAATAACATTATAATATCTATAATAGTATGAAATAGCTTAGTATGATAGAATCGTATAATATAATAAAATATAATATAATGACTGCGGGGATAGGCTCCAGCATCCCCGCGACCCTGAGAGCAGGATACGTGGTTTGGATAATGGATGGACTGAATAATGGGTGGAATAATATAATGATATGTAATTATATAATAATAATTATATAATTTGCAGCCTGTCCAGGCTGTCTCCCCGTCTGCCGCCCAATGACTGCTGGGAGAGGCTCCACGACCCTGAGCGCAGGATAAGTGGCTTGGATAATGGATGGATAATATAATATAATTATAATGTAATTATATAATCATATATATAATATAATAGTAATATATTCATATTATAATATAAAGTATAATAAATATATTATTATATTTATTATAATAAATATATAATAATAACAATATAGTATAATAGTATAGTATAATATGTATATAATATGAATAGTTGTCTCTCAATAGTATGGATGGATGGATGGATGGATGGACGGACAGACGGATGGACGGACGGACGGATGGATGGATGGACGGATGGACGGATGGATGGACAGATGGACGGATGGACGGACGGACGGACGCACAGACGGACGGACGGACGGACGGACGGACGGACGGATGGACGGATGGACGGATGGATGGATGTGTGTGTGAACACTTTTTGGTGCCCATGCATGTGTCTCTGAGACAGGTGTCGTCCCGCTCCATATGGGAGTAAGAAGTCACTGCTAGGAGGAGCGTTGCCGGTGGCGGCGGTGGTGGCGGTTTAACAAAGCAGTGCGTGTGACAGCTGCTTGTGGGATGGTAACTCATATCACCGCCTGTCTGTCAGGCCTGTTCACCGAGAGCTTGTCCTTGCTTGTTTGAGCTCTGTCAACACACACACACACACACACACACACACACACACACACACACACACACACACACACACACGCAAACAAACAGAATGCCAAAAGGACCGGCTTGTCTCTCTAATTCCAGATGGATGAGACAAGCTGATGAGAATTGTTCACCTATGTGTGTGTGTGGGGGGGGGGGTTGCATAAGAAAAGGAAAGAGAGAAAGAAAAACATCTGTCGTGACTGCGGCTCTGTATCGCAAGGCCGCAAAGGTGACTCCTGAGTGGGCATGGCCCCCTGTTGTGAAACGAGAGTTGGTGTGAGGACAGAACCCCCCCCCCCCCCGAGCTTGTCGTTTAGTTGCATCACCTATAGCGATGCTGGTGATTGATCAGCATTGATCAGTATCAGGCGTTGGCGTTTGATCAGCCGAAATCCCACGATCCCTTCACGCTGACACAGTCGCCAGCCGGCTCCGCCGCTTCCTGGCTGGCCCACAGCCGCACAAAACAACATAACACGGATGTTTGTTTGTCAATAAAGGTTTTCCGTGAGCTCGCCTGCTCTTTAGCCTAAACAACTCTGCTTCTCCTGCAAACTTGTCACTTCCTGCCTCGCTTGTTACCCATCGGGCTGCTATGTTGATTACAGATAGACGTGATACGAGCCGTATCGTTTGCCCCGGGGGACTCACACCCGACAGTAACAACCGAAATGAACCACAAAAGTTGTTAACTCAAATACACTGGCCACATAAAGCTTCAAAACAAACATTTATCTGCATAAGAGCCTTGAGGGCTGCAGCTTTAGGCAAAGGCGGCTTTATGGCACACTTTATACACAAGGCCGACTCAGTGTGCTCCACATAAAAGCAAAATTTGAAAATAAAAAAAATTGAATACATTATACAATACAAAAAGGGATCTAACAACTGATTCATAAAGACATTTAGAATAAAAGAAGAAGATCAACATGTAACGCAGGGTTGACAAGTGCAGGGCTGGCAGTTTAGCAGAAAGCAGCGGTGGACACAAACGTGTTTAATGTGGATTTAAAAGTAGCCAGTGTTGGAGCAAGTCTCACATCCTCCGGAAGTTTATTCCAGCTATTTGTTGCATTGTAGCTAAACAGACGTCAGAAAGGGCCAACACGCCCGTCTGGGCCCCTGACCAAGGCAGGGCAGGGCAGGGCAGGGCAGGGCAAATTTATCCCTGGAGCACATCTCCGCAACGAGGCGACTCAAAATCCTTCACACAAAACACAAAAGGCATCAAGAGAGGCAACATAAGGCAACAAATTTGGAAAAAAAAACAACAACTCAAAAACCAATAAAAACAGAGTGAAAGTGGGGCTTCCGGGTAGCTTAGCGGTCTATTCCATTGCCTACCTACACAGAAATCGTAAGTTCGAATCCCTGTGTTGCCTCCGGCTTGGTTAGGCATCCCTACTGACACAATTGCCGGTGTCTGCAGGTGGCAAGCCGGATGTGGGTATGTGTCCTGGTTGCTGCGCTAGCGCCTCTTCTGGTCAATCAGAGGCGTCTCCTTCGAGACTGCCGGCCGGAGAGATGCAGTTGGCAAACGCATGCAATACGAGGATGGGTGTTTGAATAAAAATAGGGATCAATTGGCCACTAAAATTGGGAGAAAAAAGGGAAAAATCAAAAAAATAAAATAAAATATATATATATATATATATATATATATATATATATATATATATATATATATGTATATATATACTGTAGCTTGTGAGACTCCCGACTCTTTCACAAAGACATAAATCTCGGTCCTGTGTGAAGCAAAACCTTGGTAACTTCCAAAATCCCTGGTCAACCCACAGTTTGCCATAAATCATGGCATGGCAGAGGTCTGAGGGAAGCAGTTTGGGATATTTTTATCAGCAGCTGTTCCTCTTCTCTGCACGGTTGGCAGTGGAAGTCTAAAAACCAGCAAATGCAGAAGCTGAACAAAATGTTTTGCGACAAAAGAAACAAAAATGCACCTCGATTAGTCGAGGCCTTTCCTCCACTTCCTCATCTCAACACCTTTTAAGTCCTTTCTGCCCGAGTGTGCCTGGCGCTAAGCGGGCAGGCTGACTCGCTGCCGCCAGTCAGCTCATACTGGATGGTGTAATACCTAGATTACAAACGCATCCGACGGCTGTAAATCTTCTGCGCGGTGACTCAGTTTCACATAAACCGATTCCAAGCTGAAATCAACTCCAAGTGACCTGAGTCTGGATTTGCTTCCAGGCTAACCGAGGCAACAAAAAAAATCCCCCTCTCGCACCCTGCCTCGTCCGCGCTGGCTGAAAGGTTGGGTTTCCGAGGCGGGGTCCAGCTAAGTGCGGAATAGAAGAAGGATCAAGCCGTTTATGGAAAGCTATCGGATTTCTGCTGAAAAATGACCTAACCGCAAATCAGTTTCACATCCCCTCGGCCCAGACCATGACTGGGCTCCTGCTGCACCGCTGACGACAAAAGACATGGCAAGAACAATAAAAGCGTGATTCATAATAAATGAAACTTTGACAAGCACAAAACGCCATTAGCTCACATCACACAGATGCGTGACGAATGTGGACGGCCTTGATATGTGTCAAAATGTAGGCCAAGTGGTATTAACACCCCCCCCTTTTTTTCTCCCCAATTATACCTGGCCAATTACCCCACTCTTCAGAGCCACCCCGGTCGCTGCTCCACCCCTTCTGCTGATCCGGGGAGGCCTGCAGACTACCACATGCCTCCTCCCATACATGTGGAGTCACCAGCCGTTTCTTTCCACCTGACAGTGAGGAGTTTCACCGGGGGGGGGGGCGTAGCGCGTGGGAGGGTCACGCTATTCCCCCCAGATCCCCCTCCTGCCTGAACAGGCGCCCCGACCGACCAGAAGAGGCGCTACAGGACACATACCCACATCCAGCTTCCCACCAGCAGAAACGGCCAATTGTGTCTGTAGGGACACCCGACCAAGACAGAGGCAACACGGGGATTCGAACCGGCGATCCCTGTGTTGGCAGGCAACGGAATAGACCGCCACGCCACCTGGACGCCCAACTTTGTTAAACTCGTATTTCAATATCAGCTTTTCGAGTGGTTGTAAAGAGCCAAAGGAGGCGGGTGAAAAATGCAGTAGGAAAGCTGGTCAGTGAAAGCCAGGATATCAGATGTCGGCCTGGCAGAGCCGCGGCTGAGGTAAGCGGAAGGTGTTGTGTTTATGGTGTCTGAGTCATCTGGTTGAGCCCATATACCTGTGGCTGTGTCTGCCCACACCTAACACATACTTTGACCCCACGGCCATTTGATCTATTTCTGATGGTTCTCCACCGTGCGAATCAACTGTCTACAGGAAAAGGTGGAATAATCACATCACGTCGTAGTAGTTCATCCTCTCAGCGCGACGGTCTTTACGGCGCTCGCCTGTCAAACGAGGCCTTGAGAAGCGTTCTCGCGTTATGTGGATGTACGCTGTACATTACTCGCCATGCAAGGCCCGCTGTTGTTTCAGTTCAATCCGATTCAAATTTTCAGTTCAGCGACGCTTTACTGGCACGCCTGCATTAATTGCAATGTTGCCAAAGCAGGTGACAGCAAAGCAGGTCAACCGAGCACCAAAACAATAAAAATAAAAAATAAAGCAAATGGAAAAAGGGAATAGATAGCACCCGCAAAAACATAGAACAGCAACGGACAGTAACTGACTGTGTTTTGGTCACTCACTGACCCTTAGGCTATGGCTTTCTGACACATACTGTGCCGCAAGGTGTGACCTTTGACCCTCCCCTAAAATGAGGGGCCGTTGTTCCTTCTCACCCAGGAGCAGAACATTTGGGATCTGTGTTTCACTATGACGGGTTTTATGTCAGGTTAAAGGAGTGATGGCGAGAGGAGGAAACGCGGGGCGGGTGAGGGTTTGGGAGAAAATGTAGTTTTCGACAGGAGATGTTGGCGAGGGCCAGCGGAAGAGCCAGAAAAAGAGAGCGTCCCGTCACTTTTCCGAGCAACTCGCTAAACCACAGAATATATTTAACAGCGCGGACTTCGCCTCTTTTACTGTAGGACTTGCTGCTTGAATTGTCCAGATATAAAAACATCTTATCTCACTCCTGCCGTCTCTCTCTGCGGTTTGGTTTCCATGTTCAGACCGAGTCTCATGGGTTAGGTCATTTAAAGCGCGGCTCCGGGCAAGAAAACATTCCCCAAAAACATTCCGGCGATAACTTTCCTACCTACTTGCTCGCTGTTATGTTGGCACAACAGACGGACGCCGTGTACACATATTACCTTATTGGCTTAACGCCGGAATAAAATCAGCCATGTCGACCCTGTTAGCAGTGGTCTCATTAACAAATTCCTATTCCCACGTTAGCGGCTCGGTCCCACTCTGGCACCGAGGCCTGTAGCCACAATAGCTCCATAAATCACAGACAGACTAGATAAAGAATGCAATCTATCCTTGTGTTGAAGGAAGTAAATCAGGGGAGGGAATGAGAAGTATGCTGAGAGACAGCAGCGGGCTTGTTATTTGAGGGGGAAAAAGGACAAAGAAAAATCCACATTTTTTTTTAATTGGAATTCTTATCCAGTACCATGAACATGGCGACAGGCATGGGCGCAAGGCCACCAATACCAGGACGGCATGCAGCGCTTTACCTGTGCCCCCCCCCCCCCCCCGTCCACAGGGTGCGTGGTCATGCCAAGAGGGGCAAACCCACGTCAAAATCTGCCCAATCATTATGCGGACTGACAAGACCGCCATCGGTGCTGTGCCCTCACTGGGTACCGCTGGAAACTATCGATAGGGAACGGGGAACAAGCCGAAAGAAGACAAAGAAGAGGAAGTAGAAGAAGAAGGAAGTAGAAGAAGAAGAAAAAGAAGCTCATTAACGCGAGCTGCTTGTCAATCAGGCAAGTTGGGGAAAGTAAGGCACGTGCAATGATTCACTAAAGCATGAGTCATGCTGATCGTTTCCGTATGGCAACCGCTGCCATTAGCGCAGGAGCAGCAGGGTCACATGAGGCAGCCATTGTCCAATCAAGAGTGGGTTTGGCCACTGTGAGGCGTTGTGGTTGGGCATGCATGGTACGTTTACTTATTTCCGTGCCCTCCTTTAGACACACCCACTTGCGCGCGCGCGCTCAGAGACGAGCTACCGTGCGTGTGACCTGAAACACTTCACAGCGCTCTCTTATCGAGCCCGCCCACGCAGGGAGGGGAGGGGAGGGGAGAGGAGGGGAGGGGAGGGGAGAGGAGGGGGTGAAGGCCTCCGCTGCAGCAGCAGCAGCAGCAGCAGCAGCAGCAGCAGCAGCAGCAGCAGCAGCAGCAGCAGCAGCAGCAGCAGCAGCAGCAGCAGCAGCAGCAGCAGCAGCAGCAGCAGCAGGACGAGCCTACAGCTACAAATTAGATTTGTATAACAGATCACAGCCACCTTTGGTCTCGCAATTCAAAGGGAGAGGAGGTTAGTGAGCTTCCCCAGAAGAAAAGCCCGCGGGTCCGTGTTCAGAAAGGTTCATCTCCGGCTTTTCGCGAGGAAATCTGTCACCCGTATCATGGCAACCGGTGATATTTCATGAGCAGACCCCGACAGAGCCCTTCGATCCAAACCCACGTTAGCCTCAATAGCTCTTTTTCGCTCTCTAGTCTGTTTTTCACGTTTTTTTTGGGGGGGGGGTTGTACTCAGTTTGGTTAAAGGTCTTCTTCGTTCCACAGCCAAGGAGATAAGACAATAAGACACCGAAAAAGCAGGCTCATAAAACAAAGATCCTAAACCACATACATGCTTAGGACACTGCTGAACTGGTCCAAGGCTGGTCTGCTTTCCAAACAGGGACGTGTGTGTGTGTGTGTGTGTGTGTGTGTGTGTGTGCTTGCTTTGCATTTTCTATGGCAATGCATGCACATGGTGTAATCCTTTTTACTGTGGTCATCTGTAATTGCCGCTATATGCGTGCAGCACTTCACCACAGACATCGCACTTATATGCACTGTGACTGCTTGATGAGCGCTGCATGGTCAAGCACAACACAACTATCCAGCTATGTCGTTAACATTTGACCTTAATGGAGTTACTTTTGGGCAGCAATGGTGGCGCAGTGGTTAGCGCGGTCGCCTTCGAGTGAGAAGGCCCTGGGTTCGAGTCCCGGGGTAGTCCAACCTTGGGGGGGGGGGGGTCATCCCGGGTGGTCCTCTGTGTGGAGTTTGCATGTTCTCCCCATGTCTGCGTGGGTTTCCTCCAGGTGCTCCGGTTTCCTCCCTCAGTCCAAACACATGCAGGTCAGGTGAATCGGCCGTACTACATTGTCCCTAGAGGTGTGTGTGTGTGTGTGTTGGCCCTGTGATGGACTAGGGATCTGTCCAGGGTGTCTCTCCACCTGCCGCCCAGTGACTGCTGGGATAGGCTCCAGCATCCCTACGACCCTGAGAGCAGGATAAGCGGTCTGGATGATGGACGGATGGATGAACGGAGTTATTTTCCAGCTACACGTTAACACCTGTAGCTAAGTAACCCAAGAAATTCATCCTGCCCATGATCAAAGCATCTCTAGTTTTACTTACTTTGCTCTCTTTCGTATCTAAGGGGGAAATAGTCTATCATTGGTAAGGAATGTAATAGCATCAATGCCAAAAAGACAAAAACAAGAAAACAAGCACTTGCTGGGGTCCAAAACACCAACCTCAAAATTGTCAACATTCTTTACATTTTCTTGCTAAATTTGCGCCTGGAATGTGTTTCTGTGGTAGAGGATTCAGGGAAATAACTGCAAAGTAATAGACACAATGTCGGTATTAAGGACAAAAACGCTTCTTCATTGCCGCGTGTGGCACTCTGCAATTTCAGGAGGCCTAAGAGACAAAAATAGAAGAAGGGGTGGGGGGGCGGTTGGCATCGAGAGAGGAACCATCTTGAGTGTCTCTCCATGTCTTCCTCCTTCCTCATTCACTACTGTGTTACACCGTGATCTGCTTCTTCTCACGCTGCGACAAGGCTATCGGCTAACATTCCTGCCACTGTAAATCACTTATACTTCACTTCACGACTGTCACACTCCATCCTTTCTGCTGTAATGACGAGGGAGGGGGAGGGAGGGGGGAGAGAGGGGGAGAGAGAACGAAAGAGAGAGAGGGAGAGAGAAAGAGAGAGAGGGAGAGAGCGAGTGCGAAAGAGAGAGGGGGCAGAGAGAGAAAGGGAGAGGGAGAGAGAAGGAGAGAGAGGGAGAGAGAGGGAGAGGGCACGCGAAAGAGAGGGGGGAGAGAGAGCACAAAAGAGAGAGAGAAAGGGATAGAGAGGGAGAGAGGGGGAGAGAGAACGAAAGAGAGAGAGAGTGAGAGAGAGAGGGAGAGAGCGAAAGAGAGAGAGGAGAGAGAGTGCGAAAGAGAGAGGGGTAGCGAGAGAAAGGGAGAGGGAGAGAGAGGGAGAGAGCGAAAGGGAGGGAGAGGGAGAGGGCACGCGAAAGAGAGGGGGAGAGAGCACAAAAGAGAGAGAGAAAGGGAGTGCGAGAGAGGGGTAGAGAGAGAGAGGGAGAGGGAGAGAGAGGGAGAAAGCGGGAGATAAAGAGAGAGGGAGAGAGAGGGGGCAGAGAGAGGGAGAGGGGGCAGAGAGAGGGAGAGGGGGCAGAGAGAGGGGGCAGAGAGAGGGAGAGAGAGAGGGAGAGGGGGCAGAGAGAGGGGGCAGAGAGAGAGAGAAAGGGAAAGCGAGAGGGAGAGAATGAGAGGGAGAGCGAAAGAGAGAGGGAGGGAGAGCGAGAACTGAATTTTAAATTCCGTTTTTATTCAAAAGATCACAGTGATCATAAAAAACCCCATTGAAGTCCGTGACATCACTTACAGTCCATCCACCACCTGATTTCACGTATTTCATCCAAAAACATCATTAAAACCAGCTCATCATCCACCATATCATCGTCATCATCATCGTCATCATCGTCATCCTCCACCACAGAACAAATGACATGATTTTAGCACCACTGCTGAATGAAAACATCAAATTCCTCATCGCTTTATCAAACCTAAAATCAACCCAGACTCTGGATCTCACCAAAGAAACAAACAAAGGCATCACATCCTGTTCTACCCTTCCTTCTCTTTTATTCCCTCTGCTGACGTATTTGCTTTTCCTATGATGAAGTTTAATCTAGTTGAGTTTAGTTTAGAATTGTCCACTTTGTCATATTGACTCTCCTGTAACCTGACCCGCGAATAAATGCTGTTTTTGACCACCTTTCATCACAACACCGGAACCAAATCCCCAGTACACCAGACAGGTCTTTAAGTCTGCTGAGTCCCCCCCCCCCCAAAAAACAGTAAAAATGTGTTTCCATCGTTGCACAAAGTAGACACGTATTGCAGCCATTTTCAACCGGTGGGCCGCGGCCCACTGGTGGGCCGCAGAGCACCACCCAGTGGGCCGCGGAGGTACTGCCCAAATAGTCCGAATGAAAATATTTTTCTGTCAAGTAGTGATTTCACGTCTAATTACACAATATCTAAATGGCCCAGGGATTTGTATTAACGTATATTTTTTAATTAAAATACACAACCTTTTTTAAATGAATAAATAATTAAAATAACTGCGCATGACTCGAACGTCATCGGTTAGAGACTGTAGAGCCGAAGTAACGGAGAAGACCGTAGGTTCACACTTTAGCCGTGTAGGCAACTTTCTTTAATCCACGGTAAATCAGCGAGACAAACAAAACCCACAGCTCGACTGAGCGGAGGTGGCAAGAATAACCAGAAAACTGGCTGGACAACCATAACTTAACCCTGCGTTAACCTGCCAAGGCAACCATGACTTAACCCTTAGTTCCTGGGTTGAATTCTGTCCCCAATACGTGTCCACCACATGAGCCCCCCCAGAATTCGCCCTAGTAATCGAAGTCAGGCAGGCGCGGGTGGACGACAGGCCGTCCGCGGCGGCTCCGGATAACAGGGGCCGGAGTGTCTGTGGGAGGCATTGACGCGGGCCTGTGGAGGTCGGCCTGAGGAGCAGAAGAGGCAGCTCGGGCCTCCACGGGGGGAGGAGGCGGAGCCGGGGGACGACCGCGACGAGGAGGTTGGGCTAACTCCAACGGCTGCGTCAAGTCCAGGTGTGCGGGTTTAACTCGGTCCACTGAAACATGCTCGGCCGTGCCCCCAAAATCCACCACCAGGTGCTTAGTTCCCCGTTCCAGGACGCGGAAGGGGCCGTCATAAGGGGGTTGCAGAGGGGGGCGGTGTGCGTCGTGACGGATGAACACGTAGTCCGCTGACTGCAGACCTGGGGGCACCTGGGACACCGGAGCGCCGTGTTGGGCGGTAGGGACGGGTGTGAAAGCTCTGACCCCGTCCAGCAAGGAGGCTCGTTGGTCCACAGCTGACCAGGGACGCATTGCATTGGGCATGAAATCGCCTGGGACTCACAGCGGCGTGCCGTACACCAGCTCCGCAGAGGAGGCTTGTAGGTCTTCCTTTGGGGCGGTCCGCAGGCCCAGCATGACCCATGGGAGCTTGTCAACCCAGTTGCAGTCCTTGAGAGTAGCCCGAAGCGCAGCCTTCATGGACCGGTGGAAGCGCTCACATAGGCCGTTCGCCTGAGGGTGGTAGGCGGTAGTGCGATGAAGCTTGACGCCCAGAGCCTCACCCACAGCATTCCATAGCTCTGAGGTAAACTGTGGCCCACGGTCAGATGAAAGGTCGGAAGGCGCACCGAAACGTGAGACCCACGACCCAATAAAAGCCCGGGCCACATCAGCAGACGTCGTGGATGCCAGGGGAACAGCTTCAGGCCAGCGCGTAGTCCTGTCCACCACAGTGAAGAGGTAGGTGAACCCATGGGAGGGGGGTAGGGGACCAACCAGGTCGACGTGGACATGGTCAAATCGTCTCTCCGGCACTGCGAAGCGTTCCAGGGGCGCCTTAATGTGGCGGTGTATCTTAGCCCGCTGACAGGCAACACACGAGTCGGCCCACGCTTTCACGTCTCTCTTAAGTCCCTCCCACACAAACTTAGCAGAGGTCAGGCGCACGGATGGCTTACCGCCTGGATGAGAGAGGCCGTGCACAGCTTCAAATACGGGGCGTCTCCAGCTGTGCGGGACGATGGGCCTGGGCTGTCCTGTGGAGACGTCACACAGGAGGGTGACACCTGTGTCGCTGAAAGGAACGTCCTGCAGGCGGAGCCCCGTGTCGGAGGCCCGGAGACGGAGGATGCTCGGGTCCGTGGCCTGGTCAGCAGCCATCTGTGCATAGTCAAGGCCTAGGTGGACCGCTCCAATCACTGCCCTAGACAGGCAGTCAGCTACCTGGTTAGACTTACCAGCGACGTGCTGGATGTCGGTAGTGAATTCCGAAATGTAGGAGAGTTGTCGCTGCTGGCGAGCGGACCATGGCTCGGCCGTCTTGGACATGGCAAACGTGAGGGGCTTGTGGTCCACGTACGCAGTAAACTCGCGGCCCTCTAGCAGGAAACGGAAATGCCGGACGGCGAGCCAGAGACCGAGGAGTTCCCTGTCAAAAGTACTATACTTGCGCTCTCGGGGTGTAAGCTGGCGACTGAAAAAGGCCAAAGGCTGCCAAGCCCCCCCCACCCACTGTTCGTGAACCGCACCAACAGCATAGTCCGATGCATCCGTGGTTATGGAAATAGGCGCTGTAGGTGAAGGATGCGCTAGCAGGGTAGCCTGGGAGAGCGCAGCTTTAGTCTCGGTGAATGCACGGTCCCGCTCTGCTGTCCAGTCGACCGCCTGGTTGGGGGACATGCCTTTCAGCGCCTCGTACAGTGGCCGGATGATAAAGGCGGCTCGAGGAATGAAGCGGTGGTAGAATGTCACCATCCCGATGAACTCCCTGAGCGCACGAGCTGTTTGGGGGCGCGGAAAGGCCGCCACCGCTTCCACCTTTGAGGGCAGGGGGACTGCCCCGTCCCCAGTGATGCGGTGCCCGAGGAAATCAATGGCTGTCAGCCCGAACCGGCACTTCGCCGGGTTGACGATCAGCCCATGCTGGCTGAGGCGTGTGAAGAGGGCATGAAGATGGGACAGGTGTTCTTCCTCGGAGGCGCTGGCGATGAGTATGTCGTCCAAATAGACGAAGATGAAAGGAAGGCCACGGAGCATTGAATCCATCAGCCGCTGAAAGGACTGGGCCGCGTTTTTGAGTCCAAATGGCATTCGTAGGAATTCAAATAGGCCGAATGGGGTTGTCACCGCTGTCTTGGGGATGTCTGAGGGGTGCACGGGAACTTGATGATAACCACGGACCAGGTCGACTTTTGAGAAGACGCATTTGCCAGACAGGTTTGCAGAAAAGTCCTGGATATGCGGGACAGGATAGCGGTCAGGCGTGGTGGCGTCATTTAGTCGGCGGTAGTCCCCGCATGGGCGCCAACCTCCATCAGGCTTAGCGACGATGTGGAGTGGGGACACCCACGGGCTGTCAGAGCGGCGGATGATCCCCATGCGTTCCAGGTGCTCGAACTCAGACTTGGCAATGGCGAGTTTGGCGGGATCGAGACGCCTGGCTCTGGCGTAGACCGGGGGCCCCTTCGTAGCAATGTGATGCTCCACCCCATGCTTAGCGGTGGGTGCAGAGAAGGTAGGCTGGGTGAGGTCAGGGAACTCAGCGAGGAGGCGGGTGAACTTGTCTGCCTCTGAGAGAGAGTTGGCTAGACCTGCATAGGCCGCTTCCCTCCGCGTACATGCGAAGGAGGAGAAGGTAAGGGCATCGACCAGACGGCTGTTCTGAATGTCCACTAGCAAACCGTAAGCGCACAAAAAATCAGCTCCGAGGAGGGGAAGCGTTACATTGGCCATGACGAACTCCCACGTGAAACGTTGTCCACCAAAACACAGTTCTACAGACCGCACGCCGTAGGTGTGGATAGGGCTGCCATCAGCCGTCGCCAACTGGGGGCCCCGCTCCCCGCCCATGATGTCGACGTCAGTAGCAGGGAGCACGCTTCTCTGTGCGCCCGTGTCACAAAGAAATCGCCGACCGGAGATGGTGTCGAGGATGAAGAGTAGCCTGCTCGTATCGCCAACACTCATGGCCACTACTGAGTGTTGGCCCTCTCGTTTCCCGTCGGCCTGTAGTTGCAGGGGGAACGGCACCGTTTAGCTTTCGCACCAAATCGAGCGTGGTACATACAGAGTCCAGAGGGCTTGTAGCGGTCTGATGCTGTGGCGCCACCGTCGGGCCACGCCCGCGATGTCGGCGGGGGGCCAGTGAAGGTAGGAGCCAGCACCCCGGCATGGGAGGAACGTTGTGTAGCGACGAAGAATCGGTCAGCCTCCTTTGCCAGCTCACGGGGATCAGTGATGGTGGAGTTAGCGAGCGCAGTCTGGACGTGGGGCGGCATGTTGCGCAGAAACAGCTCCATAAACAGGAAACATGGCTTTTCTTGACCCAGTAGGTTTAACATCCTGCTCATTAGCTCCGATGGTTTGCCATCTCCCAAGCCCTGAATTGCGAAGAGGCGACGTGCTCTCTCCGTTGCTGACAGTTCAAAAGTTTCAAGGAGGAGATGTTTAAGTGCGGCGTATTTACCATCGGCCGGTGGGTTGGTTATGAAACCGCTTATCCTGGAAGCCGTAGCGCACCCCAGCGCTGCCACTACGTAGTAGTACCTGGTCTCGTCTGCTGTTATGTCTCTGAGCGCGAACTGTGCCTCAGCCTGCGCGAACCATGTAGCCGCGGAAGACTCCCAAAACTCCGGCAGTTTAATTGCAACGGCGTTCGTAGCCATAATGTGTGTGGTTTCAGAAAACTTATCCGAAAACCGACGTCGGGGTCACCAGTGTAGAGCCGAAGTAACGGAGAAGACCGTAGGTTCACACTTTAGCCGTGTAGGCAACTTTCTTTAATCCACGGTAAATCAGCGAGACAAACAAAACCCACAGCTCGACTGAGCGGAGGTGGCAAGAATAACCAGAAAACTGGCTGGACAACCATAACTTAACCCTGCGTTAACCTGCCAGGGCAACCATGACTTAACCCTTAGTTCCTGGGTTGAATTCTGTCCCCAATACGTGTCCACCACAAGACGAACGTTTTGTCGCTGTTAGTTCCGGTGTCTGAAGGAGAGCGCGAGCAAGCGTTTATATTTTATCGGGTTTTTAAAGAGAAAGGGTGATGGAGGCGAGACTTCTGCAACAGCTAAGATACCGAAGGGTGTGGTCAGGAAATGCGACCCTGCAGAGCCAAAAGCACCATGTGTGGAATGTGGTGAAGTCCTCTCAAACGACTCACTAAACCAGTGTTTCTCAACCCAGTCCTCAAGGACCCCCTATCCTGCAGATTTTCATTGTAACCCTGCATAGGTAGCCCGGCTTGTACTTACTCGACCAATCATCTCGCAGCACTTAATTATGCAAGGTGTGCAACGTCTGACAAAATTCATTGCTGATTGGTTGAATAACTACAAACAGGTGCCTATTCAGGGTTGCAAAGAAAATATGCAGGATAGGGGTTCCTTGAGGACTGGGTTGAGAAACACTGCAAACCCATCAAAGCTGCTGAGACACTTAAACACGCAACACCCTGGATGTGTTGGAAAACCAAAAGAATGTTTCCAAAGGAGGCGAGATGGGCTTCAAGCCCAACAGAAAGCCGTAAGTACGCTAACAACGCAATCAAACGCTGATCTGAAGGCGAGTTGCCTGGTTGGCAGCAAGTGGAGCTCGTAGCAAGAAGGCATTTACAATCGCGGAGGAGGATCTCATCTGGCCTCGCGCCGTGGATATGAGCCGAGAGTTACTGGGGGAGGCAGCGGCCACGAGAACCCAGACTGGGCCGCTGTCGACCGACTCGGTGAGTAGGAGAATTGTCGATATGAGCGATGACATCGCAAGCCAACTTCTGGCTTATTGCTGGTTCTTGTGAGATACAGCCGGGGCGGTAATTTTCACTAAGATCTACTTTTTTGCAAAGAGCTTCCCACCAGAACCACGGTAGACGAACGCTTCCGCTGCCTTGATAATGACGTCACCGAAAAAGGACTAGATTGGAAACATTGTATCGGTGTCACGTCGCGGTGTCGTCAAGCAAATCCAGCAGAGGGCACCGGAGGCGAAGTGGACGCATTGTTTCTTACATCGCTAAAATCCGGCTACGAAGAAGACGTCACCGGCGCTGCATGACGTCATGAATGTGGCTGTGAAAACTGGCAACTATATTAAAAGAAAACGCAGTCAACTCGAGGTGTTTTGCTGCCCTGTGTGAGAGGATGGATGCAGATCGTGTGCAGCTCTTGTATCACAGTGAAGTAAGGTGGCTTTCAAGAGGACATGTGCTTCATCTCCTGTTTGAACTGAGAAAAGAAGTGCATGCATTTCTTGACGAGAAGCAGTCCCCTCTGACAGCATTACATCGGTGATGACTTTTGTGCAAAACTAGCCTGTTTATCAGACATATTTGATCAGTTGAATCAGCTGAATGTGTCAATGCAAGGAAGAAACAACACCGTGTTTTTGTTTTCAGACAAAATTGAGGGGTTCCAAAAAACCTCATCCTTTGGAATAGGAGAGTCAAAGAGGGACGAATGTTCCCACTCCTGAGTGAAACTTTGGAAGCTTCTCCTCCTGTTAACATGTCCAGTGTTGTCACCCAGCGTTTAACTCAGTTGTCAAATAAATCTTCAGATTACTTCCCAGAAGAGTCCCGGGTTTGAAATCTTTGGGTTTTAGACCCGTTCTCAGTGGATCCTGCATCTGAAGACATGGCCCTGTCCACTGTGTTGGGAAACCAGCTGATGGAACTATCAGCTGACAGCAGCCTGAAGCTTCAACTCACACAAGTTGACCTTGCTTCATTCTGGATATTGGCTGCCAATGAATACCCCTCTCTGTCACAACGGGCAATCAAATTTCTGTTGCCTTTCACCACCACATACCTGTGTGAGTTAGGGTTTTCCATTGTGACTGTCACAAAATCAAAGGCTAGGAACAGACTGCAAGTAACTTTGAATGCTACTCTGTGAATCAGCCTCTCACCCATCCCACCCCGGCTTGACCCGATCATTTCTCAGAAGCAACCCCAAGTATCTCACTGAGGGCAAGCATAATATTTAATTCAATCATTGCAGCTGACAGTGACATAGCAATCGTTTACAGGTCAGAATACCCCCTTTATTTATTTACTTATTTACTTATTTATTTATTTATTTATTTATTTTATAAGGTTTTACATTTATTTCGGCATGTGGTCCCTGACTGTCTTGACGCATACCCAAGTGGGCCTTGAGTTACAAAAGGTTGAGAACCCCTGATGTATTGGACACGGTAGGATCAATCACAGATCGAAAAGCATTCACATTCACAAGGGGCGTCCGGGTAGTGTAGCGGTCTACTCCATTGCCTAGCAACGGGGATCACTGGTTCGAATGTGGGTATGTGTCCTGGTCGCTACACTAGCGCCGCCTCTGGTCAGTCGGGGCGCCTGTTCAGGGGGGGAATAAAAGATCCTCCCGCGCGCTATGTCCCCCTGGTGAAACTCCTCACTGTCAGGTGAAAAGAAGCGGCTGGCCTACTCCACATGGATCGGAGGAGGCATGTGGTAGTCTGCAGCCCTCCCTGGATCGGCAGAGGGGCTGGAGCAGCGACCAGGATGGCTCGGAAAAGTGGGGTAATTGGCCGGATACAATCGGGGAGAAAAATGGGGGAAATTCCATCCCATCCATTATCCAAACCGCTTATCCTGCTCTCAGGGTCGCGGGGATGCTGGAGCCTATCCCAGCAGTCATTGGGTGGCAGGCGGGGAGACACCCTGGACAGGCCGCCAGGCCATCACAGGGTAAAAGAAAGCATTCACAGCAATAGCCCCGTGTAGGATGCTCCACTAATGTCACCTGTTCTTTTTTTCAAGGGTGGTTTCTACAGTACTCTCCATACAGGTTCAACGCTTATACAACTCTTCGTCTTTTACTGAATATGAATCCAGATTATCAATATTTTAAACATTTAAAAATGTCCAGTGCAAGCATTAATTGTAGGAGTAAGTTCCAAATCTGGAAAAGGATCATCCTGATCAGGAGTTTCCGCCTTCGCACAGTAGTCTTGCAAGTAGTCTTGCAAGTCTGATGTTCAGCGTCAGTCAGTCTCTCAGCCTGAGGAGTTAGTGCCTTCCTAGTGTGACGAACAGACCTCTGCCTCAGCTGAGAAGCCACAGTCTTTGAGTCCATCAGACCAGGTCCAGCTAAATCCACTATGTCTTTTAGTGTTACAGCCCCAGTGTTGCACAGTGTTAGAGTGAGGCCAGGTCCTGTATGTCCAACCTGGCTCCATGAATGAGAATGTCCCTTAATAACCAGTACAGAGAAAGAGGAGGTTCCTTTCTTTTCCATTTGACTTGTGGAATTCCCAGGACCAAGAGCAGCTCCAGGTCAAGCCCTCACATTCAGAGTGAGAGAGAGAGAGGGACAATAAAACAGAATGATGTTGGTATCTACGTGGTCCTCTCACGGTGGTGGAGCTGGTGTTCTTCACAACCATTGTAGCCATCGTGTATTTTCATGTGAAGGTCTTCAAATGAGGGCGGCACGGTGGCGCAGCAGTTAGCGTGGTCGCCTCACATCAAGAAGGTCCTGGGTTCGAGCCCTGGGGTAGTCCAACCTTGGGGGTCGTCCCGGGTCGTCCTATGTGTGGAGTTTGCATGTTCTCCCGTGTCTGTGTGGGTTTCCTCCCACAGTCCAAAGACATGTAGGTCAGGTGAACTGGCCGTACTAAGTTGTCCCTAGGTGTGTGTGTGTGTGTGTGTGTGTGTGTGTGTGTGTGTGTGTGTGTGTGTGTGTGTGTGTGTATGTATGTGCGTGTGTCGGCCCTGTGATGGCCTGGCAGCCTGTCCAGGGTGTCTCCCCACCTGCCGCCCAATGCCTGCTGGGATAGGCTCCAGCATCCCCGTGACCCTGAGAGCAGGCTCAGCGGTTTGGATGATGGATGGAATCTTCAAGTGAACGGTACATTAATCCAGATATATCACTGTGGTATGAGGACTACAGTCACAGTCAGGCTGGCATTCTCATCTTCAGCGGCTGAGACTGCGTAGACTGACAAACCCAATGCTAAATCAGTGGTGTCTTCTAACAATGAGCCGGTCACATTCAACGGCGTTAATTTTGTACGCTACAGTCGACTGTCAAAAACAATTCAGCCCCGCCAAACATTCCCAAATGAAATTCCAGTTGTGACAAACTCCATCCGAGGAATCTGTTGGTGCATCTGTTGCGATGGGAGTAGCCGGAAACCCTAACCTAACGTTAACTTTAGTTTAGTTTAGGCCAGGGCCATAAAATTCCCCAGGCCATCCAGTTGTTTGTCTCAGGAATCAGGGGAAAAAACTGCAGCTATGTCAGCGTAGGTGCTCATTCCCCTCTGAGACGCCCTGCCGAGTTTAATGTTAGTATTTCAGCAGAGACGGCAAATATAGGGTGGAGAGAGGCAGAATGACATGCTTCGGATTGAAAGCCAGGACACTGCAATTTGGCCTAATGCATTTATCTGGGCTGGACACCCATGTGTTTTTTTTTAAATCTTTTTATAGCACTCAATGTTCCAAATTGGGGCCACCATTTACTCTTGGAGGGGTGTCATGCATCTGAGGGTGGTTGCAGTACATCCCGTGTTATACATTACAGTGCCTGGCAGCGAGATAAGCTTATCTAACAGACAGGCTTTAAAACCAAGGCCTGCCCAATGGGAACCTTTCCAGACCAACAGAACTGTGTTTGGGCACTCAAGATCACCCGTGGTTTGCTGCTACTTTCAGAAAGCACTGCGATAGATCAAAAATAAACCAGCGGATAAATTAAAGAACATTTATGGTCAATCACAGACAGCTTTCTGAAAGACAACTTTCTAAATATTGTTTAAGTCATGGCAGGACTATCCCTCCCGGCACACTGCACCATTATATCGAAAAATAACCGAATATTAGCTTCGGTGTGGTTCAAATACCAGATCAAATTGTGATAAGTCCATGAGCAAGTCATTTTATATAACAGGTACCATCAGTCTGAACTAGATTTCTGAACGCTTGCAGCGCGCCAATTGAAAACTTACCAGCATTGTCGGGAAAATGCTGTCATCTTGTGGCTATTGGGCGCACTGCAACATTGCGTCTTATGGTCTCCATGTATTTAAATGATTTAACCAGTTATAACGTCTTCCGTATTGGATATACCATAACTTCTAGGGAGGAAGTTGCGCAGGTATGGCACTTAAAGGTTAATGACAGGTGCGCTCACACGTCAACCGCCTCATTATGCTCTTCCCTTAAGCTGGCAACGTTTTGAAAGCAAGTCACAGAAACACAAAGTGAGTGATGGACCATTTAATGATCTGTCGACGTATTGAAACAACCATTTATTTTACAATTTAAAATGTCCTCATGGAGGAACAGCAAAATACACTCAAAATGAAGATTGATCAAAAGACAAAAGTCAAAGATTAATCACCTTTTTCTTTAAGTTTTTTTTTTGTATTTTCTTGTCATTTATTTATCAAAAATTAGAAGTGCCTTCAACGCAACTGTCGAGATTTTTCAGCCTGCAGTCAGAAATATTTACACCACAAAACTGTCAAGCTTGATTTACTTTCAGCATCGGTTTCGCGCACCTAGCTCCTGTCTGTTTCAGGCTGCTTTGTAAGGACCCTGAAAAGAGACAATAATAAAGAAGGTGGGGGAGGGGGGGACTACACAAGAGCACAGATTGAGGAAATGAGTATTTGCAGCTTGGCTCAAGAAGACAATAAGTAAGGGGAGGGATGGAGACAGACACTTAACACATCCATTGACGGCATGAATTAGAGATTCAAGTCACATTCTTTGCCTGTGTGATTTTGCTATACCTTTTAGGATTTCAAAATAAAGCATGCCATAGTATAGCTACAGTCGCAAAGTTCTGCAAGGGTGATGGTCAGACGAACAGCAGGGGGCAGTAGAGGACATCATCAAGGAGAGGGAAAGACAGTCGACCAGTATGTTGAAGAAGAAGCCGCTATTGAAACGAATGCAACAGCTCGCTCAAAACAAGGACACGATTCCATAATGTAATAGTGCTGTGGTAACAGAGTGGGGTTGATAAACAATACCAAAAAAGGGAACCGGCTCTGCCTCTGGGGAGGCAAATACAAAGTCACGTATGAAAATAGCTTCTGATCAACGTTTTAGTACACTGTTTGTTTATCATTTGTAAAAGACGTTTTGGCACGAATCAATTTAAAAAATATATTTGGTGAACATCATTCCTGGGACTTGTAGGGATCCTTGCCACTTTTCCCCTCCTCCCCCCTGGCCAGAGAGAGAGAGAGAGAGAGAGAGAGAGAGAGAGAGAGAGAGAGAGAGAAAACAGAAAGAACAAATGAAAGGACAAAATACTGAAAGAAAAAGAACTGAAATTTGTTGGTCTGTCTCGCAAAATAATCCACTTGGTTTCCCCACATCTCTTCAGTTTTTAAATATTTATATTTACAGTTTCACAATTGTCCACAATACCCTAAGGCTTGAAGAGGAGGCAAACAAAATAAACAAATTAAATAATCTTTATATAGTCCCCTGTTGAGGCATTGAGTGTAAACTGTACAACTCTTTATGTCCCCTTGTGAGTTCCTGGGGAAGGAACTCTTGGGGCTAGAGAGTTGACTTTCGAATGAAGTAGAAGAAAATTGGCTGATGGCAAAGGAGCAAAAGCGGTATGATGACTGATCAGCTTGATGTGATTCTGTCAATCTGTCCAACATGTTTCTTTCACGAGGCTGACAAGATTTTGTCATTTTCCTGGCAAATATTTTCTTCCGTCTTCTGCAAACATGGCCAATCACTGGAGCACGATTTTTTTTTTTTACATATTTTCTACTCAAATCTGTACAAAGTTCAAAGTTGGTTATTTTTCTTTTAAGATAGTGCAATGACAGTGCAATGACTGATCAAATCCTTTCTCTAAAAACAAAACAAATAAAAACAAGTCATTTTCATGAACAAAAATATCCCTTAAGGATCTCAAGCCGTTGCTTGATGGCCTTGAAATGGTTTGAAATGCACTATGCACAACGTTCCCAAAAATGGCAAAAATGAAATGAGCAATTAAAGAACCGATCAACAAAAATCCCCACGCCACCCTTCCATACACTCCTCATAAATTCTGAGAGTTTTGGAATTAGAGGTGGACAAGTGGCTTAAGGACTTGGTGAAGTGAAGAAGTATGTGCATACTTAAAAGCAATACCAAAAAGAAAGAGTCAAACAGATTCTTTAAAAATGAGGCATTCCCAGTTTTCAAAACTGAATGAGTCCAAAAAAGGCTGGTGTTGGCTTTATTTTCAGGAACAAAATGGAGGTATTTTACACCGAGGCGATGACAATCATGAGGTGAGGGGAAATACTGGAGATACTGTTGAGAAGGTCTGGGGCAAGGCGTGACAGGTGGCTCTCCGAGAACTCACAGGGTGGGAATATCTGTACCACATAAGCTGGCTGTGAATATATAAATGGAGAAAATGTTAGGCTGCTAACAAACACAAATCTCTAATTCAACTCTCTAAATCGCTAACACATTATTAGGAAAGGCAAGACGTTTCCGTTACATACAAGGGACAATGTTCAAAAAGATGAAATCAAGGTCAGGGAAAAAAAAGAAACGACACAGACCTGATTGGAGCCAGGGTTGGGAACATTAATGATACCAGCTGCCTGTTTGGCCTGGAGGTAGGTGATGAAGCCTCCTTTCAGAGCCTGAGTCTGACTGAGAACATCTTCCTGGTCTCGACCACAGGGCAGGGCCAGTAGCAGGCAGTATTCATTTTCCACCTACCAGGATGATAACAACAATCAAGTTTCAATCAGAAAATGTATAAAAAAACAACAACAAAAAAAACCCCCAAAAAAGGAGAATCTTAAGGGATTATAGCAACCCAAGTGGAGTATAGCACATTAGCTGGCAGTTGTAGGTGGCTGTGATGTCATCATTTCTTTCAAGAATCATTAAGAGCAAAACACTCACGGTCATTCTGCGTGCCACACTGTCAAGCTGGGAGGCTTCCAGCCTCATCCTTTGGACGATGCGGAGTAGAGAACCTCCCTCTGGTGGGGGTAAGGAGCGCTGAGCCAGCACGTTGTTACCAGACACAAAGTGAAGCTGGACAGCAGCCTGGTCATTCTTCAGGGCCAACAAACCTTGCCATACAATCGGGTATTTCTGCACAACGAGACGAGCCCAGGTCAGTTAAAATGCTTTCCCCCCCATTTGGACTTTTGTGTAATAAAAAAAAGTAATGGGTTTTTAATGATATTGCTGTTTTTTCTGAGTCCATACCATTAAAAGTTGCACCATGTCAATGGAACGGTGTCCAGAAGCCTCTGTCTTAGCATCAGGTCGGAGCTGTGATGAACTTGGAGGGGGTGCTGTTAGTGGTGGGTTGGGCAGTTGGGCTGACGGGCCCTTGTGGTGGGATAAATCTACCTTTTGGGTAAGAGGCAACGGGGATGTCATAGAAGATTGGTATGAGGGTGAGACAGCGTCCCTTGGCATCCCTCGGGACATGTGTGTGAGGTCTATAGAGCTTGCATGGCGAAGGTGGGAATTCCCCTGCTTAGAGTCGTTTCCTACCCCAACTGACCCGGCAGAGAGTGACTGAGACAATTGGCCTCTGTGAATTGGCTCAGCATCTGCAGGGATCTGATTTATAAGAAATTGAATGTCAAGTCAATACAACCATAGCTATTACATATTTAGGATTGAATATTTGACCAATAAATTATAACTGTAGATATACATAAGCATATTCAAGAATGCAAAAGTAACTGTATAGAGAAGGACAAAATACATTTCAAGAATTAGTCTTAATTTCCTGACCTGAGATGGTGCAATGCTCCGGTTAACCAGGTTCAGCCCCAATGAAGGATGCCCAGGAAACTGGGAGGAGAAACCCCGTGTGTCCCGATACACTGGGAAGGATCCAGTGCCCTCTGGATGCATCAGTTGCATTCCCTGAGGGTGAGAAGACACCATCACAGGACCAGATGGATGGACTCCCATGATCCTGGTCTCTGAATGGGGTGGATGCGAGATCTTCCCCTCAAATTTTTTGGGGGTCTCTTTGGCTATAATCCCCATGTTCTTCCCAACTAAAGGACTCTTAGCTAACGCAGACATGTTGCTGGAAGAGGTTGTAATAGCCTCTGGTGTCCGGGACTGTCGTGTTTCTGTGTTGACCTGCTCTCCCAGTTGCTGGTGCATTAGGATGTGCTGATGCACGTCTCTGTACTGGTCCAAGCGCATGCCCGGGTGGAGCCCTCGGTTGTCACTTTGCATCATCATCACATCTGGCTGGAGCTGGGGAACAGATGGCCTGCCATGCATTTGGTTTAAATGTCTAGGATCCTTTTCAGATGCACTGCTGCTACTGCCACCTATCACTGGTCCTTGGGAGCCTATATGGGACTGCAGTACCATGTCTCTTATTACGATGGGCTGAGGTGTGTTAGAGCGCTGTATGTGCCCTGGGGAGGGAGAGGACAGGGAGTCAGATCGTCTTCCGTAGTTTATCCCGGACATTGGTGGGTTGTTCATCCTGACCTCATGTGCTATTGACTGAGTCACACTATGAGGTTGCATGATAACAGATGACTGCTCTGTGTGTTGGTGATGCACATTAGAGTGGTATGGAGACATTGAAGGCATGCCTGGACCCAGTACGACAGAGGTGGCAATTGGAGAACTGCTAGGAGGACAGGCTTTTGCAAAAGGTGAGGGTGAATGAACAGTTGCTCGTGGAGACTGTGGCTCTTGCTTAAGGTATGGAGCAGATCGATCAGTGGGAATGCCAGGGCTGGGGCTAATGCAAGTTCCAGATAGTGATGGATGATGCGGGCTCATGACAGGACTGAGGTTAGATTGTTGAGCTGACTTGCCAATGTCCATCTTTTTCAAACAAGGTTCTGTCCCTTGTCCTCTTTTTCCATGCTGGGACTGTATCACAGCTTGGTTGTACATCAAAACTTGAGAAGTAGTAACTGGTTGAGGGAACATTTTTACCACTCCACTTTGGGATATTGTATGATAAGGAACTTCCGATTTGTCAGACCCAGGACTCTCCTGCTTGGTGCTAGAGATGACTGGTTGGGAGTTGAAAGGCTGTCCAGACAAGAGTACTCCTGTGTGCCCATAAGCTGTAGGAGTTACCTGTCCTTTGGGAGTAGGTGGTTGTGATGATGGGGTAATTGGTTCTTGCTTTATCTGAGATTTTGAAACCGAATGCTGAAACTCTATGTCACCAGCGGTTGCTTGGGGAATTTGACTTATTTTGGCTCTCATCCGATGAGGCCCTTCAGTTTTCTGACCAGAGTAACTCAGTACAACAACACCCTCTGAAGTATTGACCCTCAGGCCAGCACTAGGGCCTGTGCAATAGGGACTGTTCTCAACCACAGATCGTCCTCTGGTTCCATCTTCTACTGGATCCATTCCATGATAGCGGCTATTTTCATTCGTGTTTGTCCTGAATTTCTGCTTGGGAAGAGACAGGGAAGAGCTTCTGTTGCTAAGGGAAATCCGTGGAGTTTCCTCTGTGTCATAGGGCATTGGAATTCGACTTATTACTGAGGTAGTGGGGGATGAAATTACTGAATGCTGGATCTTCTCTCCACAGTTTTGCTGAGATTCTGAGAGTGGGGAGGGTTTGTGATGCATAGACAGGGGTGGTAGAATTAGCCTTTCTTCATGATGCATTTGCCTCGTGCCTTGTGTATCTGAGGGATTTTCTTTCTCTGACATGCGGGTAGGGTCTGGCAGTGCAGAAGTTACCATAGTAGTGGGTATGGCATTGCTGTTGGACGCAGACACATATTTAGGTTCCATGAGGATTTTTCTTAAGGTGCTAGAGCTAGGGTCAATATCCAATGCCTTGGTGTCTGGGGGCATTGATGGATTCCCTGAAGGGGTTCCAAGTGTAGTTACTCCTGGTGCAGAAGGAGTTACCACCGTAACTTGAGATGAAGCAGATAGATTGATTCTACTTTCTTCAGATCTAGGAAGCCACTCTTGGGATACTGGCATTTTGCAAGGCCGTGGAGTCAGCACACTGAATTGGGGTACCGGTGGTGGGCAGGCAGGAGAGAGTGGAAGAGTAGGAGTAGATGGTTCAATTGTTTGGGGACATTTTTTACAATTGGAAGTGTTACTTGTGCCCAGGTGAAAGGCCGATTCTTGGGGTACAGGCTGCTCAACTGCAGGTTGCTCTGCCTCTTTAGGGGTATCAACAGTCATAGCACTTGCAATGTCACGCCTGCGAGTTGCGACAGCAGTTACTACTGAGGCTGCTGCTGATGATACTGTTGTCACAGTAACTGCCTTTGAGTTGATGGTCTCTAGGTCTTCTGGGATTGACTCTGGTAACTTGACTGGAGAGGGCTCTGGCTCTGAAATCTCTTCAGCAGTCTCACCTTTCTTGTTAGCTGTACCTTTACCCCTTCTTGATTTCTTTGGACTCTTAGCTCGGACCTTCCCTGTTTTCTTGGGTGTTTCAACTAAAGGGGGATCTTCAGGCACTGAAAGAAGAGGCTCAGCTACTTTAGCCTCTGCTGTGAGTGCTTTTGGGCTAGGTGTCAAGGGGCCTACATTTGTGTTTGTTGCAAGAATGTTGTTGATAGCAAGATGCGTTTCAGGCTCCATAATTTCATTTGTGGAGGGTGACACCACAGGTTCAGGAGTGGGGACAAGTGCAGTGTAAGTAGGAGGAGCTGTGAAGCCATCTGTATCTGCAGATCCAACTTCCGCTGTAATGGAATCAATGGCGGCTGCAAGTTCAGTTTCACTTGCAGGGTTTGTTCTCTTTTCTTCCTCAACCTCAGCCTCTGGCTCCACAACCACTGGAGGCACCAAAGTTCTTCGCTCTGTGGGTGCCTCCTTATAAGGTCTCTGTGGTTGTTCTACTGTAAGTTTAGCAATATTTTCAACTGCCTGCTCCAGTTCCATTTGCCGTGCTAACAGAGCAGCAGATGGATCAACAGGAGGTTCAGGTTCTAATAGAACTTCCTCTGTTTGCTGTGTACTGAGCTCTTTTGCTTCTTTAAGAAAACATCCATCCTTTGTTTCTTTGTTGTCTTGTACTACTTGTTTAGATTTTGTTGTAGCCCCAGCTTCAAATGACTCAGATTCATCATCTGAACGAAGTAAACCTTTCACATCATCAACACTTACTCGAATCTCAAGATTTTTTAGGCTATGTGGTTTATCTTCAGTGACCTGCTTTGGATTTCTTTTCAACCTTGGTGTTCTTATTGTAGTGTTTTTTTCGGGTTGTTGTCTTCTCTCCAACTGGGCAGAATCCATCAACTCAATGTCCCCTTCTTCAGTTTTCTTTCCACTGTGATCTTTTAGGTCTATCCCTTTTTTGTGCTCTGAAGGCTTTGCAATCTCCTCTATTTCAGGTGATTGCCCAGCCTGTTCTGTATCCACTTTAAGATTCGGCTGCAACTCTTCAGAACTTGCTAGATCAATAGCTTGGACTGCTGGTGATGTAGATCTCTCAGACAGCTTGTCTAATTTACTTGCTTTCTTGTTAACTGAGACAACAGTTGGAGTCAAGGGAGGCTGTTGCACTTTCTGAGTGCGGGGTGAACGCCACCCCTCAGAGGCTTTCAAAACCTCCTCGGTGGCTGAGGTTTCTCTGACATCCAAGTCCTCTTCCATCAATTTTTGCTGATCCCCTTTTAGTGGAGACACATCTTCTGCCCGTTTACCTCCCCTTTTAGGTGGGCGACCTCGCCTAGCATAAGTAGATGGATGCTGAACATCTTGCTGTGTCTGTTCCTTATCAGCACCACGTTTGCGCATGGAGCGTATGGACTCAACCTCTTTGCCAGCTTGCTCTCCTTCATGTAGCGTGGCATAAACCGATCGGACATTTCTGCGACGCGTCCTGCCATGGACCAAGCTTGGCTCTAGGTTTTGTTCAGAATCTGAAGCATGAATTGGTGACTTTGATGTGGTTTTATGCTCAGATGTAGCCTTCACTAGTTCCCCTCGGGGAGATGAGGCCCTTTTGAGTTTTTCTCTGTCAATTCGTTCACTCTTACGGGTTGCAGGTCTGTCACTGGCAGTAGTTGGAGAAGATTTAATACGAGGTACTGATAAATTTGGCTTTGCTCTTTTGCTCTTGGGCTGTTTACGGCTTGGTAATGGTTTGCTTTCAGGCTCTAGCTCTGGCATACTAACATCATCTATCTCAGTTTTCTGATGATCATCCAGGTGGTTAATTTCTTGAATCTCTGTTTTAGACTCCATCATAATTTCAGATTTTTCTGCAAGCTTTGTATAGTCAGAGCAAGGAACTACCACAGGTCCCACTTCAACACTACTTAAGGAACTACCAGGAGTAAGAGGCTTATCTTCTAGTAGCGGGGTATGACCAGCCACCAGATTGTTTTCCATTTTTACTTTGGCTTCACTTATCTCTCCTTTTTGCTCCATTTCAGCATCTATCTCTGAAAGTTCCAGCAGAGGAGTTAAAGTTACCTTAGGAGGAACTGGATTGATATCTTCAGCTAATGGAGACTGTGGTGGGGATACCTCAAGAATGTGCTCCACTTTTCTTTCTTCAATAACAGAAACTGAATGATCTGAAGATGGAGTTATGACTTCGTTCTTTTCCAGTGGGGGGGGCACAACTTTGGGGCAGGACTCAAATGGTGAAACTGACAAGACTAGAGGTGGGCTGACTGATTTGTCATCAACTTTTAGTACTGATTCAGATACTTTGACAGACAACTCATTATCACCGTTCTGCACTTCATCTGTTTTAATCTCCATAACAATAGCTACGCTCTCGGTATCTGGTGGAGGGTGATCCTTGCCCTTTTGTTGTTGGAGCTCCAAAAATCGACTATGGAAGAGTACAATGGGCTCTTGCATGGCATCACCTCCCCCAGACACAGACTGTGCCTCAACAGCCCCTAGCTTAGCAAGAGGCTTACTGACTCCCATCTCCAAATCCTGATCTTTGCGTTCAAGACGTTGTAAACGCCGTGAATCCTGTTCAAAGATTGAGCTATGAAGAAAACGAGAGGCAAATAACTCCTGTCGCTCTTGGTCCTGTGTTTTTAGCTCATCCTTTTTATCAAGCAATTTTCCTTCTGAATCAGTACGGATCTTTTTCTTTTTCATGTACCAAGAAGGAATAGGCCGAGGTGCTAGCTCTACCTTCTCCTTATCTGAACAACTGTGGGAGCTGGGAAAGCAAGATGGCAGAAAGGACCAGTTATCTTCTCTGGATGAGTACAGTGTCTTGGCTCGTTCAAGGAGTGCTTTTGTATCAGGGGTTATAGTCTTGTCTAATGCAAAAGAATAAAACTTATTCCTCTCCAAGGAAGCTGACAGCCTCAGGTCTGTTGCCCTCTCCTCCCTTTCCCGGAGGATAGAAGACATAGAGGAATTGGACTTGGGAGAATTGTGTTTGCTCTCAGCATCATCATCGTCATCTGTATCTGACTGCACCTCTCCAGGCTCTAAATCGTGCCCAAGGCGCTTTTGGGTGCCTTCATGTTTAGCTATTCCACTTGGAAATGTCATCTCCATTCTAATTGAATCAGATTTTAATCGTCTTTCCCAGCGTTGCAATAACTCCTCGTCACATCCAAGTAACGTTGTCTTAAGCATTGGGAACTCACCATCAGGGGACTGGAAATGGCTGGCTGTCAGGTTTGAGTTGTATTTCAGTGACTCTGTGTGTGAGAGTATTTTATCATCTGCTATATGAGATGATTTCCTTTCTTTATTTACAACTGTCGGGGAAATCTGGGTAGTTGCATCTTCTTCATTTGCGGAAAAAGGACCACAACCAGTGGTGGATGTAACACTCTGATAAACATCTTCATTCAGTTTTTGAGAACTTCCCATGTTGGTTGAGCCAAGAATTTCAAAGTCAATATTCTCAATTTTTTTCCGTTTAAAGGATGGAAAATCATTAGTTCCAACATCCTGAGAGGATTTTCCTGCAACATGCAAAATACAATCTTTTTCAAAGCTGTCGGACTCATTAACTTGAGGACTTTCACATTTTGCAAACTTATCAGACTCTCTAATCTTATATCGTAGCCACTGACTTTGTTCAATTTGCTTTTTACAACTATTACTCAGGTCACTTTGCAATACAAGTCTTTCATTAGCTTCCCCTGTGTATCTGTACTGTCTTATGCCCTCCTCTTTGATTTCTGACAAACACTGTTTCTTTTGCTTCTTTGTTTCTTCCAGATTAGGACTGCCATCATCTGACATCTTTGTGAGACTTGAAATGCTTTGTGTTTTTGAATCCCCACATTCAATTTTAACATATGGAGGACGTAGTGAATCTATAGGGTTATCTTCAGTTACTTGTCCTAATTGTGACTGAAGCTCAAGACTTAGGCCCACCAGGTTGCTTTCCGAGTCTAGTTCATTTCTTGGACTATAAACAGACACCAATCGCTCCGATTTGTCCTTGCGATGCTCCTTTTTATGCATCCCTTTCAACACAACAGTGTTGTCTCCCTCTGTCTCTTTAGTACTAGTCCCCAATTTACAAAGTCCCACCTTACAATCCTCCTCCTCACTTGTCTTTTTCTGTAGATCAGCTTTACCAACTGAGTCTTCAAAACGCCTTTTCCTTGCAGCTAAACGGTCCATATCCACAGTAATAACACTGTCAAATCCAGGTTCAGATTTCCCATTTTTCTTGGATTTGACTTTGATATCTTTGTCAACAATTTCCACAAGACTAGCCATGTGTTTTTCTTTGGGCATTTTTCCATGCTTGACTGCATCACCTTTAGAGGGTTCTGAACGAAATGGAGGACTTCTTTGTTCAGCTGAAGGTGATGCCAACCTTGGACTGTCATTCCCACCTCTAAGCTTTTGTTTTTCTGTGACTGCATGGCCAATTAATTTGCCTTCCTTTTCCTTTACACGAGTTAACTGTACCACACAAGGTAGAAGGTCTACCCTTCCCTTACTGCAGCTTTCCTTATGGACCTTGCCGATTTTATTTTGAAGAATTGAATCAGGGCTTACATCTCTTTCAGGCCCAGGTTCTGTCTCACATGTTTGCATACTAGGTGATGCCACTTTGTGCTTCTTCAGCTTTTGTTTCTCACTTTTCTCCTTCTCACCCCTGTCTTTGCGTCCACCCCGCTTCTCCTTGTCACCCACATTTCCTTTTTCAACTTCAAAAACTCGCTCCTTCTCGAGCTTTTCGTTTTTGTTATACCTCTCAGCTCGTGCCTTTTCAGGCTTCTCAAATCTGGGTGGGGAGATTGAGCTACAGCTACCACTTCTCTCAGAAGATCGACAGCAAATGCGACGGTCAGAGTCACTTGGTATTCTCTCAGAAAGAGAGGGTGATGCAGTGGGGCTGGCAGGACGACGAGAGGCTATGTGAGATGGGCTTTGGCTGCGCTCAATTGTCCTCCTCCCATGGTCACGTCCACGGTCGGTTTCAAAGCGCTCCCTCTCTCTTTCGCGTTCCCGCTGCAAATAGCTGTATTTGCGGATGTCCTGCTCATAAGGATCAGCTCTGTATTCTCTATATTCTCTGGGGTCTTCAAAGTATTGTGCGTCATAGTAATCTCCTTGATATGGGTCCCATTCTGTGTAAAACTCTCGACTTCTGGCAGGATATTTACGCCTTGGATCTTCAGTGTACGTTCCTGGTGTTCGTATGTTTTCATAATATGACCGCTCTGCTGTAAACTCATATTGGCTCCGTCTTTCATCCCTGACAGAAAATAAAGATAGAATAGGTCATAATTAGATCATTTCTTGGTAACAATTACATTGGGATTACTACTGAATGTTGAAGTGTAAAACTTTTTCACTACAAAGTCTAGCTCACGAACCTTCGTTCAGACAGAATGTCATAAAAATCACGAATGTCCTGGCCAGATGCCTGCATTGATCGATAGAAAGCCATCTGACTTTCCTGATTGGCAAAATCCACCTGAAAAATAACAACATTTTTTGAAAATTTGTATCTTGTGCTAACTACCTAAACTGACACATCTAAAAAAGGACACTGCGATTATCACTGTCTGGAGTCCATTAGTAAAAAAACAAATTCAGATTTTTTTTCACTCACTTTGATTTTATTGCCCCCAATCTTCCACCCCTTGGTCTCTTTGACAGCAGCCTGTGCATATTCAATGTTGTTATACAGAATAAGGGCCATGCCTTTCATTCTGTCAAACACAACCTATGAAATAAAGAGTAAGTAAGGTCACAGTGACACAAATTGGAAAACACAGGGGAAATATCAATGGCAAATTCAATATATTTACCTTAACAACATGTCCATAGCGGCAGAAGTGGCGAGTAAGAAATTGCTCTGTGGTGTTTGATGCTAATCCATCCAACCATACACATGTTGTAGGCATACTCTTTCCAAAGCCCAGCTGAAACAGTGGGGATGAAGTTGATTAAATAATTTCATCAACAACAGAAGAGTAATTGAATTGAATTGGGGGGGAAAACTGTGAATTATACTAATTTAATCTTTCCATTTTGATTGAGTAGAGGTGTGAGACAATGAAGACAAAGATAAAACTAACATTTACATAATTATCCTGACCTTTAGCCTATTGTTGCCAAGATACTCGCCATCCATCTTCTTAATGGCCTTACAAACACTGGCGATGTCACAGTACTGTAAGAAAGCATACTGAGGGGCCCCGTTCACCTTCTTGATATCAATGTCCTTTAAGAATATGATGACAGAGAAATAAACTCTTAACAATAACTTCACAAGCACAGCCATCTCAAAAGAAAACTGTAAAAATTACAGCATGCAAAATTACAGCCCTATTGTCCCAACCAATTTAAACCTTAAACCCACCACTATTTCGCCAAAGCGCTGAAAGATGTTAAGCAGATCATGATAGCTTGTGGTCTTCTCCAAGTTTCCGATAAATAACGTTCGTGTGGCTTTTGGGTGGAATTCATCTATCCTCTCATCCAAAGGCCGGAGCTCATTCTCACTTTCCGTCTCTGAAAATGAATTACTCATCATAAACCTTGCATTCTTTAACAATTACTCAGAACTGTGATATAATAGGAGTGGACAAAATAACAGGAATATCCCAACAACAAAAGAAGCTACAAAGGTGGAAAAAAAAGTCTCATGACATCATAAGTCAAACATGACCAAAGGTAACTGGGAAGGAAGACAAGTGGTCAAAGCTCACTGACAGGGATAGATGGATACCAGGAGGGTCCCTAAACCCTCCACCAGAAAAACATAGAATTGCCACAGAACTGTATTAACACATCTATTACACAGTCTCAGCAAAAACCATTGTAGCGCCACAAAACTGCTGCATATGGAACTGTTGCCATTAAGAAATTGCTTGTATCCAAGGTTAAAACACAAAGTGTAAAAATTACAAAACTCTGAGCAACAGATAGAAAGAAGTAAAACATCTTGACAGGTCAACTTTCACATTTTCTTACATTTGGTGGTTTACGTTTGAGAAAACAAACTGAAATCAACAATTGCTGTGGCCAGCTTTGAAACATGGTTGTGGATCCATGATGGTGTTTAGTCACTAGTTTCCATGATTGTTCTGCATTGTTGTATAACAGCCAAATAATATGAGGCCATCTTTTGATGGGACTAGTCCATGGTATGATGTAAGCAGTGTTCTCTAATAGAATTCTCCTATGAGCTCGTAGGAATATTCCAAGGTAATACCCCCCCACACACACACACACACACTAGTAAACATATTCAAGAGAGGTATCATGAACACCTACATTAAGTCGAAAGACCTAACTAGTCACTATAGTCAATATACCACTATACACAGATGCTTATTTCTTTTTTGGAAAATGTTCTCCCTTTTTCTCCCCAGTTGTAACCAGCCAATTACCCCACTCTTCCAAGCTGTCCCGGTCGCTGCTCCACCCCCTCTGCCGATCCGGGGAGGGCTGCAGAGTACCATGTCTCCTCTGATACATGTGGAGTCGCCAGCTGCTTCTTTTCACCTGACAGTGAGGAGTTTCACCAGGGGGACGTAGCGTGTGGGAGGCTCACGCTATTCCCCCCAGTTCTCTCCCACCCTCCGAACAGGTGCCCCGACCGATCAGAGGTGGCGCTAGTGCAGCAACCAGGACACACACCCAAAGCCAGCTTCCCACCCACAGACTCAGCTAATTGTGTCTGTAGGGACACCCGACCAAGCCGGAGGCAACATGGGGATTCAATCCGGCGATCCCCATGTTGGTAGGCAATGGAATAGACTGCCACGCTACCCGGATGCCCACAGATGCTTATTTCTATCAAGGCATTCCAAATGCGCTTTTATTTAGAAAGCAAAGAGGAGCCAGAAACCTCAACAGGAACTTGATATTTGTACATTTTTAGGTTGTTAGTGATATTTTTTTCATCGCTTTTATCGTTTAGCTAGAACATACCAGGGCCATTCCAGGCAGTGACATCAATTTGCATTCCAAAAAACAGCTTTCCCTTTGATGCTCCCAAGGCTTTCTCTTGGTCTTCTTGCTGGCGAAAGAAGACAAGTCCATAGCGCTCCTCTGAGGCTCCATGGATTTGGACAGATGTGACCTTTCCATGCTTTTTGAATTCGTGGAACAGACCGTCCTTCAGACTTGTATCTGAGGACAACAGATCAAATAAGGTTACCGGGTTTTCACAAGTAAGCAGGAAAAAAAATGACATGTTTGTAGAATAAATCTTAGATAATGATTTTTGGCTAAACTGTTTCAATAATTGAGGTGCATGTAAAAATAAGCATTTTGGTTAAAAATAGGCTCTTTGAACCTGGGTAAGGCCAAAACCTCTTAAAATTCACCTGTAGAGCGCACAGGAAGATTTTGGACCTTGATGCCAAAGCTTTTTCGTGGTTCATCCTTATCAAGAGAGGATAAAGGAAGTGCTGAGGGAGCAGGAACGGCGGCAGACTGCACTGAGCGTGCTGGGGAGTCATCACTGGAGCTACTGCTGGAATCACTGTAGCAGGAAGGAGACACCACAAATAAAACTGTCTGTGGACTTTGCAACAGGATCATTACAATTACATAAGAGGAGTCTATTGTGTAAAGAGAGTTAACTTGTTACTCTACTATCTATTGAAACTATTGCCATTTACAGCCATATTAACCCTCTTGAACATGGTTCAATATAGTTCCAAAATAATAGTACAAAGGTAAATACTACAAATAAATTTAGGTAATTATTCAGGCTTTTGAGAAAACCTACCAAAGCAAAAAATGAAAAAGAAACAAAACTACAAACATGAAGACTGCAACATACATTTTGTATACATATTTTGCTGACACAAAGGCATCTAACACCCCAAGATGTACAGTTAATATATTTCTAAAAAATACTATCACTAATCTTTACATCATTAAATTTTATTCCATGGATATATTGGATATTAAAATCAGTCTAGTTTTACAAATCATCTAAGAGAGTATTGTTATCATTTTGTAGTATTAAGAACTATTGCAATTAGAATGAAGGGCAATTCTCCACGGGGACTGGATACAGCTATAATTCACAGCAAAGCAAAAGACTGCAGTAAAAAAAAAAAAAGACAAAATTTCGGCAATGGTGACTCATAAGCAAGTGACAAATGCTATGACTTGTGAACCAGCTAGCGACAAACCAATCAATGATGTCATATTGAAGAAAGAACATTGCAAAACAAGTGCGGATTAACTGTATAATAATAATGACGTAATACACAGGGAATGGTTCTGTGGAGCAGTCGTGAATTCTGCAGTGTCTTATAAGCCCGAGGAGAAAACACTGAGCACCCCCCCCCCACGCATACATGCGCGCACGCACACACTTTGTTTATATGGTGCTGAAATGCACCTGGCTATCAGTATTCATAGATGATTTGACACTTGTGAATAGAAAATTCACAGCTGTCTCATGCGCCCCTTTCCCTCTCAGTTTTCCCCCCTTCCATTCCCGCGCCTGCCTCAGTTGTTGAGGGGCTCTGCTGTTTATTTTCTTCTCCAGTCCCCCTCCCGCTCTCAGACACTCCCGGAAGTGCTGCTGACGGAGCCTGGCCTGTGGGAGTGGGCAGGGAGCCAGCAGTTGCCAGAAATTTCCAGTTCCAACTGGATCTCACGGAGGGGGAGGAGGCATTACCCGTATATAGAGGCAGGCAGTGAGAAAACATACCAGCCGTCGCCTATAACTCCCCTCGTAGCACTACCTCATCAGACCACATGTGTCGCTGAATGCATTTGGAGAGTCTGCAGTGTCCAAAGGTGATGCAGTCAAACAAAAATAAGCGGTGAACAGTGAAGTCGTTCGCTGCTGTCGGATCATATTCATCTTGGTGTGCGTGCATCCACGCACAAAGCACAAGAGAGCAAATCTCACTTGCATTTATGAGGAGCATTTAGATGTAAGCAGTAAAACTAAGCCAATGATGTCTTATTGCGAGTGTTTAATGATGGCTAAAACCATTTTATAAGCTTTTATCACACCAAAAGTGAAACATCATGTTTGGAAAAAAAAACCCACATGTGCTCTCTTGAGCTTTAACTAAAAAGCAAAATTCACCTAGAACCATCAACAATATCATCAAGAACATCAACAATTTGATGTTATATTCAACAGACTCATACATATGGAAAAAACTTGACCACTTGCCACACCAACCTTCCTGCCCACATTTTGCCATACGATGGCAAATGACAAAGACTGTTAAATAGATAGAATATAAAACAATGGTTTCAGATATGTGATATAAAATTACAAGCTTTTTGTCAATTTACGTTACTAAACAGAATTTTGATACTTTACTATCAAATAGATACCTATTTATAAAGTACAAAAATATTCCTGAACTGCTTTTTGGGGCTTTTATGCAATCCTGAATTTCACAGGAACCCTAAAATTCAAAGGTAAGGTTCAATGAGTATAAAGCAAAGTGAACTGTGCAGCACCTGGATTTATATCAAACTCTTAACAGCCATAGCAAATAAATCACTGCAAATCGAAGCGATATAACCCAAAGTGTTTTGCAGCAGTTACATGCAACAAAGTTAATCTTCCAAGCACTCTGAAACGGGCTGTTGCTACCCAATTACAGTGTCATATGACTAACAATGACCTGTACGAACCTTTCCAGTCAGGTTTCCGGGCCAAGCATAGCAAGGAGTCAGCCCTTGTCAAAGTCATTAACAACCTCCTCATTGCTGCTGATTCCTACCATTTTAACATCCTTATCCTCTTGGACTTCTCTGCTGCCTTTGACACCGTCTTGTCACACCATTCTCATTAACCGCATGGAAACAGTTGTGGGCATCACTGGATTGGTTCAGATCCTACGTGACTGACCGGCAGCAGTACATGTCTCTTGGGGACTCAAAATCCCTTGTCAACCAAGGCGTCCCTCAAGGTTCCATGCTTGGTCCCCTGCTGTTCATCATATACATGCTACCTCTGGGCCAGATCATCTGAAACCATGGTCTTAAACTGCCACTGTTATGCTGACAACACACAGATTTACATCCACTTCAAACCCACCTCACAATTCCCTCCCCTATCTCTGATCGGTTGTCTTAAGGACATCAAAACCTGGATGACTTCAAACTTACTCAAGCTCAACAGCAATAAAACTGAGTTGATGTTAGTGGCTCTGAAGGCTCTGCTCAACAAAGTAGGTGACTTTGTCCTGTTCACTGATGGCTGTTCCATCTGCTCATCCTCTGAGGTCAGAAATCTAGGTGTTGTCTTAGACCCCATTCTATCCTTTGAGCCCCACATCAAGTCTGTCACCGAATCTTGCTTTCTTCCACCTCCGTAACATTTCTTGACTGCGACCATCCCCCACAGACCCTGTAGCAGAGACCCTCATACATGCTTTTGTATCTTACCTGGACTACTGCAATGGCATCCTATTTGGGGTGTTGGCAAACCCCTGGACAGGCTCTGGTATGTCCAAAACTCTGCAGCCAGGGTCCTCATACACACCAAACCCTGGAAAAACATCACGCCTACACTGCACCACCTTCTTTGGCTCCCTGATAAATTCCGCATCAACTATAAGATCCTGCTCTTCACCTTACAAGACCCTCCATGGCCTTGACCCCTCATACCTCTCCAACCTCCTCCACATACACGCCCCTCCCCGCAGTCTTGGGTCCACTGACTCTGAAATCATCACCATTCCAACAACTAGACTCTATACCATGGGGGACCGGGCTTTCAATGTCACTGCCCCCAAGCTCTGACACTCTCTCTCCCCCAGCAACCCGCAACTCGGACTCCATCACCACCTTCAAAAACAGACTCAAAACTGTCTTGTTCAGGCTTGCTTTCCCCTCAGTGTAGCATGCTCCTTTACATATATTTTTACTAGATATAATATTCATAACTAATTCTTTTGTATTACTGTTTATTCTATTTTCATTTATCTTTATCACTGCTTCTTGTTGTTCTGTACAACTGTACAGTGTCCTTGGATTTCCTGGAAGGTGCTTTAAATCCAATATATTATTATTATTGTTATTATTATACACTCTCCAATTAGCCTTGGTGAAGTAAACATCCATAGCTTGGTAAAGACAGCTTAAGGATACCCTAGCCCAGAGTTATAATTGCTGTGCATGTCAAAGGAGAGCACACTAGACACCTTGACAGTGAAAATGTGGCTTTACTCACCTGCCACTGGTGCCGCTACTGGTGCTGCTGACCGAGTCTGAACTGGACGAGCGGCTGCGGGAGCCGGATCCGCTGTGAGAATGAGGAGGACGGCTGGTGTGACTTGCCAGTCTTTGGGGGGAGGGATTCCTCGAATGCGTAGAGTGTGGAGACCGGCTCCGACTATGCCGGTGCGACCGGTCCCCGCGACGGCCCCTCTCCTCCCGGTAAAGGTCCCTATGAACCACACTCGCCAAAGTAAAGGGTTCTCTCGCGCGAGATTCATAGCGCGGCTCTGGTGTCTCAAAGCGGCACGGGCTCCTGCTGTGGGAGCGGTAGAAGCCAACCCCACTGGACGTAGATCCTCCACTTCCACCCGCTGCGGCCCCTGCCCCTCCACCTGCTCCAGTGCTGCCAGCAACAGCACCAACAATAGTTCCACCGACTACCGAGACTGTCGCACCAGATCCGCTGGAAGTACCAGATCCACTCCCACCTGTGCTCAGAGTTCGCTCCCTGGCATCACGATAATAGTCCGTTTCATAGTGTCGGTGGCGTTCGAAGCTGCTACCAGCTCGCTCATGATGTCCATAGGCACTGTGATCGTATGCTCGATCTCGAATTTCAGCCGTCCTGAGTGACAGGGAAGACATGGAGAGACAGAACATCATGTGTTACACATACAGTTAACAACAACCAACACTATCAAGTGCATCTGGTGTTTCTTTCAATTATAACACATCAACAAGAACAGGACAGCCTTGCAATAAACAAAGGGTTTAAATACAAAGGTTATCATCCCCAATATTTATAGGCTTTGCTTGTTAGTACAATATGTTCCTCAGCAGTGTAATACTAAATATGTTAATGTTAATACTGTGTGGTGAAGACCCTCAAAGTCGTGATTTTTCTCATTTGTGTAACTGTTAGTTCTTGCTTTTGCACTCTGTACAGAAGCATACTTATTATTCCCTAATGTCTTTACTACTTTTCCAATTTTGATGTACGTAGGCATTCAGGTTTTCTTTAGACAAGGTCAATTTATCCACCATGCAACATTTTTAAAGCCACTTTATTTTATTTTATTTTTTCCATTGTCTTCTTACAATGGATTTATTCTCTGCATTTAACCTATCCTATTGTACAGCAGTGGGCAGCTGCAGTACACGGGGACCAACTCCAGTTCTTCTTTCCATTGCCTTGGTCTGGGGCACAGACAGGAGTATTAACCCTATGTCTTTTTTGATGGTGGGAGGAAACCAGAGCACCCGGAGGAAATCCACACAGACACGGGGTGAACATGCAAACTCCACACAGAAAGGACCTGGGAGGGACTGGAGTTCGAACCCAGGACCTTCTTGCTACGAGGCCACTATGCCGCCCCAACATTGTGTATATGTCCCCTTGTGTTACAGTTCACCCTCTAGCTGAGTCAGATTCCCTCTATGTGCAAACTGACTTAGCCAACATTGGAAAAAAAAAACGATGAAAAAAAACCTTGGCACTTGAATATTTGAAGTATCTACATGAAAGAGAATTCTTTGTTTGCCTACTTAACACAGTAGTTATGAACTTGGTTGACTTGATGTATAAAGGCTGAAACTAGTCGTAACAATGGGCAGGCAGTCGGTGCATATGGGAGGCCTACTGTGAAAACTTTCCACTCATTTAAATAGGTGATGAACATTTTGGTTGGTGTTGTTTATTACAGCAGAGATCAAATTACCAACCCCTAGTGTTTCCAGTGGAAACACTGCAACATATTTTTATGTAATTCTAACACAGCCCTCAGAGGTACTGGCGTTAAAATCCAAATAACAGATCTTTGTTTGCTTATGATTACTGTTCTGGGAACCAATATACCTCTTCTTTTAAAACAATTTTGAAATATTTTGCTTGAAACACTTAACTATTGTTCTCATTTTAAATATGAACAAAAATAAGCTGGTATAATCTATCAAATAAATGTAACATGCAAAATTGAAAATATTTAAACATCAACGGGCACATTAAGAGCTTTTGGGAGAAAATAAAAAATGAATAGGCAGCTTATTTTAAAGCTAACACAGAATTACGTCGAAGACTAACGCTAAAATGAGATGTGTTGGCTTTTTAGGCTGACTTTGACAAGGGAGCACTTTCAGCCATTTGTTTTCCAATTTTGCTCGTGTGTGAACAAAACTTTTCCTGAGAAAACACCAAGTGTCTGGGTTTTTGTTTTTGTTTTTTTTCTGATTTGTACATCTTTTTTCTGAATCAAGTGAACAAAACCGAGTTCGGCGACAATGCTCAGCTGAGTCTTACTCCATCCCCACAATGAGCGGGTGGGACACCTAATGTGGCTTCTCTGAAATAAAATGATATCTGCATGCCATTGCGACACGGGGCATATGGTTGGTGCAACAACAGATCACCATCCTTGCAAGACCAGATCCTGACAGTGGACTGCAAGATCTCTTACATGCTATGCTAAATCAACCAATGCAACCTGCAGTTCAAAATACACTAGAATAAAGAAAAAAGTGTATGTGAGGGGGAGAAATTGGAAATGTTGAAGGAATGTTTGTTTATGTTTTCCTCAAGTGAGGTTACGTTAAGTTCTTTTTTATATATTTGCAGAATATTTGGAAGACCAGAATGAATATGTTAAGTCTTCTCCTAATGTTCATTACCATTCACATCCCTTGACTATATAAATTCCTGGATAACCTAAACCCTGCTTAACCATTTTTTTTTAAATTTTAGAATGAATTAATTGATTTATATCAACACTGCACGGTGTACCATTCAAAATACTATACGACTCCCTTTGACTAAAGCAAGGAGGACAAGGTTGTGGAGCAAATGAAAAACAAGCAATGGGTGAAGAACTAATTTCATGAACCCCACAATCAGGTTCTCTTCTCAGCTCTCGCAAGGTCTCAGACAAACCTGCACTAGTGCATCACCAAATACCACCAAGCACAGATTTGCATGAAAAAGCTAAATGGCCCTTCAAAAAAATAAGAAATAAAATAATTAATACAATAATTAATTCACTGCTTTATTTTAAGTCCCTGTGTGATATTGTGGCATTGGAACAAGAAATTAAGGTTATTTAGACAGTTGAAGAATGTGATAGTGACAATTTAAAACTTGGTATATTTTACAGGCAAACACAAAAACTGAAACCTATGTACAACTATATGCATCATCTTTTATTCATTTATTTTTTGTTTCCTTTTTCGTGTTTATATTTAACCTACTGTAATATGGTTTAATTCTGTTCTGAGAAAGGGCCTGCAGGATGGGGTAGGAGTAGATAGAGGGGAGCAGGATGTGGGTAAATGGGATTTGGGGATGTTAAAATGTAAAAAAAAATAATAGAATCTTTCAACTGTAATTTTTCAGTTCGATTTGTTTTCCTTGGGAAAAATATATATATATATACATACACACACACACGCATCATCTTCACAGTGCAACAGGGTAATCCAGAATGAGGATCTGAAATTTATTATGTACAATCTCAAGTAAGAGAGGGGCCTAAAATTTGGGAAAATAAATCATTCTGTGAAATGACCTAGTTCACCTTATTTAAAAGCAAACAAATGTGTCAGAATGTTTGTTCTTTCCATTTCAGTTTTGTGAAGATGTAATCAATATCTTTCTGGATTGCTGTTTGCCGACCGACCCCCTAGTCTCGCTTGGCAGCCAGATTTCTGACTATTGGCACAAACCAGGCTATCAGCATAAACAAGACTTTAAATCGCGGTTTTGAGGAGTTGGTCTCATGAGAATACCTGGCTCCCCACCAGAAATTATCTCCATGATTCTACATTTCCATTTTTGGATATATCCAGAACAAACACATGGCCAGGGGAATTTTAAAATAGCTCCCCCCCTCCCCCCCATTTAGAAATTAGCTCCAAATTGCATTGGTATTTTGTTAACAATGCTAGTGCCCCCTGGTGAAACTCCCCACTGTCAGGTGAAAAGAAGTGGCTGGTGACTCCACACCTATCGGAGGAGGCATGTGGTAGTCTGCAGCCCTCCCCGGATCGGCAGAAGGGGTGTAGTAGTGACTGGGACAGCTCGGAAGAGTGGGGTAATTGGCCGGATACAATTGGGGAGAAAGGGGGGGGGGTAAAAAAAAAAAAAAACAATGCTAGTGCAAATCTGCGAGGAAAAATGTCTAAGATGTCTTTGAAATATCAAGGACAAGTTTCTCTTAATAGCGCTGTGACATGCCACTATGCATAATTACACAATAACTTCTACAATCTTAAGTGGGTTTCCACAATTCTACTGCTGTGGACCTTCAAAGGGTCCACATTCATCATCTCTGTTGCTGCCATCACTAGTGTCAAAAACGCAAAAATTTTCTTTTCTGCTTACCAAGCTAAAATACAGTGGGGCTTATTTGATGGAAGAGTTGTAAAGCCATACTCAAATAATGCAAATAAATCTACTTCTCGGAGAGCCATTTTCATTCAATGTCCACAAACCGGTGGTGAGGAGAACGTTTGGGTCACATTTTCTCACAGCAAGAAGCTTTTAATGGTTTTCAAACAGTTACATGTGAAGCAGGCCAAATAACCAAAAACACAGAAATGCACCCCAAGAAGTCATAATTTGACAGCATTTAAAATTTTTAATGTAGAATTGTGCTCATTATTTAAACTGGGACAGGGCTGTGACCATTTGACAAAAAGCACTACACCACCGCCTTCTCTCTCTGTGAAAGGAGTCTTGGCTAATGACCCAAAAGATAAGCATTTTAAAATGTCCCTTTAAAATTCAGCATTTATAATGAATATTGACTTTTTTCTGGTCCAGGATAAATTGTCCAAGATTTGCTTATAATTTGCATCCCGTAGCTAGATTTTGGGGATTACATGGTAAATCCCTGAATTGTTTATTTCAGTGAGAGCGAACTGAACAATGTGTTACGGAGATCAATAAAATTTAAATCACCATAAAACACAGTATGCATGGAATTTATATGGTCCAACATTATTCCAGGCTAATAGCAGCTGCATTTTTTACACTTCGATCGGGAGATACGCCATTGTTCACAAGAACAAAAGATTGCATTAATGTTCTCTAATGGATGGAAGGGAAAACAAAAGGTTCAGGTGAAGGAGTGAGCCAATAATTCACTTCTCCATACTTTGGTACAGCAGGTTCTGGGCGAATTCAATTTGAGCGCATGTGATTTAATCATTTTTGTGCGGTATTCATGAATATCATCTCATGGATGACCATGTCCGCTGTGAAAGTGATGGATTACCTTGACCCCTAGATGCTCTCCAAAAATGCTAATTTGGTAGCACAGACTCACAATAGATAACCTTCAGTCTCACTTTTATCTAAACAGGTTTTACATTATTCATGAGGATTGTAAAAAATATTCTAGCACATTTTATATTAGCACGTTTTGGATGAGGCAAACAAAATCAAGTCATGTTAACTATATGCAGACACGCCGCCAGCACAATTTCAATTAAAAAAAAAAATCCCCTTGTGGTGTGGCTTTCATTTATTTGGCAAATCGATAAGTTGTATTTTGGGCGGACGGGGGGGGGTTGTTTTTTTTTTTTTTTTTTTACAATTCCCTGCTCGTATTTACTGCTTGATGTTAAACCTTATGGCATAAGCAACCCAATTGTTTTGAGATTGTATTTATGGCTGTTTTCAATGTTTAGATTCCAACTTTAAGACTGTCTCTTTTGACCGGCTTTACGCTAAAATCCTATTATTTGAGTTTTGCTCCACTGAGCTAAACTAAAGAGACAGCAGAAAATTCTGACGACAGCACCAAATCTGCAAACATATGGCAAGATTAAATGACAATGTGAATATCACCTTCAATTTGATTACATTAACTGCAAATTGAACCCCTTTGACCTAGGAAAACACCGAAACGGGTGGTAAGATAGGATGTGCGGGCAAAAAGTAAAATTGGACGGAGACTAATTTTAATATCATTAACCTCTGTTTCGCTGTCATTCCAAAAAGGTGCAGTGAATTAAAACAACCCGAAGCCAATAAAAGAACGGTTGCATTAAGCCAGCCTTTTTCAATTTGAGGACTTTTCATGTGAAAAATGCCTGCAACATGAAGCTATTTAGTGTCGGGACAGCAGCAGAGATAAGGGTTTGGGAAAGGGTGGAAGGTGAGAGGAGGGAAAAGGAAAACAATATAAAAAAAGGAAAGGTACAGAATGTGCATAGTGTAGACAAAACAGGCAGTAATAACAACAATCTGCTTACTGGCTACTGGGGTTAGTGGGGGAAATGGAGAGAGACAGGGTTCAAACTAGGAGGTTAGAGAGAACAGCTAAAATACACAGGGCAGGGCATACCAACCTTTTGAGAGAGTGGTAACTTGAACTATAATTCCAAATAAAATCTAGGGAGATAGAGCTTTGTGAGCAAAAAAAAATGTTGAACGGGGATGAAAACTGAAGCAAAACTGTCCAAGGTTAGATAATCCTCAGTCAGCGTGGCAGGAGACCTCAGGTTCAGGGATGAGCTGGAGTACACACCTTACGTAAAAATAAAGATGTACATACATCTAGGCCTTGTACGGATCCAGCTTGACATCTTGTATATTTTGGGGGGGGGGGGACAACACTAAAGCCATACATCCATTCAAAAATTAGGAAAAAACTAATGTGCAAAAATAGGATCAGTGTTACACTTCTAGTCTGACATTTTTTAAAAATATAAAACACAAAAAGTGACATTATCCAGGAGTCCATCTTCAATACTTAACGCTCCATTGACTGAGGAGAGGCTGCTGGAAAAATGAAGTCTTTCATCTTCATTTGGACAAGTCCTGCACATCCGAGTGTCTTAAAGCCGTCTGATTCCACCAACGAAGGGAAAGAAAATCAGAGCAACACTAGAAGGGGTGATCACCGTCTGTCACCGGTAATCCAAATTTCTTGTTCATATTCTGTTTTGTATTCAATCACTTGGGGGGGGGGGGGGGGACATGACAGTTTTGAAGCGCACAGATGTTCAGATCTTTGGTTCAATCCAGGATTCTCCCATCACAAACAGGAGAACTCGCCATCAGTCTCATAACCAAGGCTCGTTAAATGGGAAGTTTTTCAACACAGTTCAGACACAACACAGACTTGTGATTCTTGCTGCAGCCGTATCCAAGTGGAGTTATAGTTCCACATGCAGAGAAGTGTGAGGTAATCCACAGGCAAGAGGTAAGTAATCTCCAATGGCACTGACAACACCATTTTCCAGTTACGAATTTCCATCCCGCCTCTCTGGTTACAATGATCCAAACATAGTCCACATTGGTCCATGCCAAATGTGTAAGTCTCAAGTCACTCAAAAGCAAAAATGTGACCAAAAAAAAAAACCATGAAGAAGAAGAAAAAAAAGTCATTTGCTCACGGTTGCCGTTGTCTCTATGGAGTTTGATCACCAGTAGAGGTCTCCCATTACTTAAGTGTAGTGTCCTGATTTTACAAATAATCCCAAACAGAACCAAAACAGAAAGGAAAAAAAAAACATACCTGTAGCCTGATAGAATATCCTTTAGATGTCTGGATGGTATTAATCCAACAGGGGAGGAATACATATCCTGATAAATTATCCACAAAACTCCAGCAGAGGTGAATACATCCACCTCCAAGAGGGATGCGGAGAACCGAATTTGACAAATCCAAACATTGGTTAAGGTGTCTTATTTGTATAAATGTGTACTCATTTGTTTGTTTGTTACAGGACAATAGAAAAGGTGACATTAATCCATCGAGCAGGGCATGGTAACTCCAAATTATGGGAATCCCAGGAAAGACCGATGGACCACTCTCTCTCTCTCTCTCCCTCTCTCTCTCTCTCTCTCTCTGTCTAGCAATCTCCATTAATCCTGGGAATTTTTTACGATGTCCAATATTTGCCCCGTATTTTCCGCAAATGATGCATCCACCTCAGAGAAATGTCTAAACTCACAAAGATAATCCCCAACAGCCACTTACACTACCGACTACTCATAAAAGAGATACATTTGTGTGCAGAATGTAAAATATGCCCACATTTACAGTATATCTTGGTGTTTACCTTAAGTATGAATCCAGGAGTGATGGCAGCACTCTGAGGAGTTTAGAGGGGATCCCTAAAGGATAAATCCCTGAGCACGAACTCTCTTTCCTCCTCTTTAACCCCCGACCAAGTAAATGATTAGATGGTGGAAAGATGCTTGGGAGTAACGTGTTACAAGAAACCAAGGTTCCCCTGCCTTCAGAGAAACTGTGTCCACTTACCCGTCTAGTCTGCGTTCATAGCGTCCATCTCTGCTGTGGAGCGATGCAGGGGGTCCATATACTGGTCCCCCTGCCGCCCTTGTGAACCCTGATACATCCCTGCCGCGAGAGCTTAAGGACAGACTATCGTCCAGGCCCCTCGCAGCACTGGGAATTGTGCCTGGTTCATTGTAATCTGTACGCAGGTCTCTGTCTCCCATCTTGTTGATGGCGTTGTGAGCCTTCTGAGCACTTTTAATGTCCACAAAATCCACAAAGGCTGCAACTCCACCTTCTGAGCCCCGCTTCGGGAGGACCTTGACACTCTCCACTCGTCCATATCTAAAGGGGAACAACAGAGGGGAAAGAAAAATGAAGGCCATTTTAAAAACCTGCTACGTTACAGTTTTCAGTTCCTACTTTTTCCAACTACGGTCTCTGGGTGGGATTCAATGTGCCGCCATTGTTGTTCAAAGGACACATTTCACCTTGCATACTGATGGCTGACTGGCTGTCAGTGCAGGAGGGGGGCGGGGGGGAGGCAGGCAAGTTCCTTTAACACACAGAGAGCTGGCTTAAACTCACGATTTATCACTCTACAGCCCCCTTGTAAAGCAACAGCAATCCACCAACCGGACTGGGGACATTAGCACATAGCATGTTAATAAACGCATATACCACCCAACAATGTGTATTGTCATTGTCGAGTGGTGCGGCAAAAGAGAGCTAAGATGAGGTCTGAACACAGCAATATAGAAGAACACGTATCACTTCCTGGTTCGCCATTCGTGGGTTTCCACAATCCAGACGCACAATAATATTTCATCGAAAGACGCCGCTTATTTGGCTTGAGCAAAAAACGCTTCAGGCGCAGGTTTGCAGGGGGGGGGGGTTGGCACCTGGAGAAGAGCAGCAGCACAAAAAAAAGGGTAACGCTTTTCATATTGACACACGTGTGTGTTCCTCCCATTTGTTTGCCCCTCCACCTAACTGCATAAATAACCTCCTTGGTGATGGGTGTGATGAGCGCAGAAAACCCTTATCATATGCATTTATAAATCTGGTTAATATTTCCAAATAACCAGATATCACATTCGCATGTTTCCCCCCCCCCAAAAAAAATCTTTCGAAAGCGTTTTCTCTCCCCCCCCCCCCCCCGGAAAGACAGTAGAGTGCATGCATAAATATATTGGTACACAAGTCCCCCCACACTGAATAGCCTTGGACGCCATTTTAGAAAGCTGTTCACACTGCTTACTCATTCTGCCGTCCCCCATCTTCAATGACTTCTATCACACATTGGGCTGTCATGCACCTGCATATATTCGGAGTACCTTCCCTCGCACTGTGGCTGAGGTAGCGACGCTACCGGGGGGGGGGGCCTCACCCCGAGCAGTCCGCCCTCCGCGCCCCGCCACGCTCGGTTATCTTAAGAGCCCCGGACGCCCCAACAAGCCGCATTTATACCTTCAACCGCACAGATTAGCAGACATTTACGTGCACGTCAAGGTAGCACAAAACATTACAATGAAACAGCCGAGGGGGGGCTACGCGGTGGACTCGAGCCATAGCGCCCCCCCCCAAATGTCTGCGAGTCGAAACGTATATATTGTAACGAGGGGGCGCGAGATAACGCAAAGGCTTTAATAAAAAGAAGAAGAAGAAGAAGAAGAAGGTGGGTTGATATCTTTAAAACAGTGGTCTCTCGAGGTTCCACAGCATTTCGGATTACGTGTCGGTCGGGGCAGACCTCGTGCAATATGCAAATTCGTCTGGATGATTCTGTCCGGTTTAGACAATGCACGCTGTCATATTGAGACGCATAAAAACACAAACGTCTATCGTGTGTATATATAGTCAACAGAATAGTCTCCTCCAGCACGTATCGGCCAGATATGCGGGCTGTGTTTTTTTTCCCTTGACAGCCGAGCCACTTCCAGCCAGCAACCAAACGCGATTGCGCGCAGATAACCGTGAGAAGCCACAGAAAAAGAAAAGAAAAGACGTTTTGCGAGTCTCTCTCTCTCTCCCCTGCTGCTGCTGCTGCTCAACAAAGACAACGAAGAAGTAAAAAAAAAAAAGCACTGCAGGCACTCGGCACGCTGCTGCCTTCCAAATGGCACACGTTGACCTCCCGTTAAATAATAATAACGCTTGAGAGAGAAAAAGAAATCACATTGACCAGGTTTCATGTTTATTGCATAAGGAATCAGTTGTACTCGAGGCGCATCGGTTACGCAAACCGACGTCGCAAAAAGCGGCCGAGCAAGCAGAAGAAGAAGATGGTTGGAACGAGGATCCCAAAAACACATGTTTACTTTCGTGCGTTGCAGAGAAACGATCGGGATCGCTTGAAATTCGGAACTACGCCGATTACACATGGCGACCGTTAACGCTAAACGCGGTGCCTCTGCGACGCGCTCGCTGGCGGTCGAGGTGGCGGCGGGATCACGCGTCACCTCCACCGAGTAATTGCACCTTTCGGCAGACGAAGGAGTCAGCCGCCACCATAAGCCCCGCTACTGCACCCGGGACGCTTGAGAACGCGGGGCTAATTAAGCGCGCGGCGACACACAAGACGTCCACGGCTCGCCTAGCCAACTCGCGGGAAGTCAGGCGAGACACCGGCTAACGCGTTCCCCGCGTTTCCCCTGGCGGTTTCCCCCGGGGGTCAAACGCACACCTTGCGCGAAGCCGACACAAACCCACGGCTAAACCAGTCAGGTAGCCAGCCCGGGGCTTTGCTTCTGCGCTGTAGCCAACTGATAATGTTGATTTTTGGGGGGGGGGGGTCGGCTTGTGGGGAAGGTCCTTAACCCCCCCCCCCCGCCCCACGGACACCGAGAAAAGGCGTGCGAGAAGCCGGAGTGTGTTGACAGGTTGCGATCCCAAACGGCGCCTAGCTAGCTCGGTGTGCACGCTGGGCTATCTCCTCCGCCAACGTTCGCTGCGAGGATGTCGAGGCGAGCGAGCCCGAGCTGACAGTTGCCCGAGACGGCGACCCGCGACAGGGGGAAACCGCCCGCCTGCTTCTTCGCCCCCGACCGAAACGAGACGCCGGCGAGAGGGGCCGATTTTTTCTTGTTTTAATTCCGTGTATTTATGTATGCGCGCTGGCAACGCGCCGTAGCACGTCAGCGTTTACTCACCGCTTGAAGTGCTCAATGATCTTCTCCTCTCGCACATTTTCGGGTAAATTTCCCACCCATAGATGTCTGGTTTCCCGGACCATACTGCGAGCCCCTGTTCCCCGGTCATACAGGTGAGTTTGCGACGGCAGTATCCCCCCCCCCCGTGCGAAATGACAATACGCTGCAGAACCGACGCCGTGGACCGGCGGTGCCTCTCCGTGTTGACCCGACGTAACACCGGCCTGGATCCTCTCACGCTGTCTGATACTCCTCTCTCTCGCTCTCTCGTCGGCGCGCGGCCCCGCACCTCGCGAACGCGCTTCCACCGCGCTCCCGTCACTCTGAGGGCGCGTCCCCGACAACCCGGCGCGGTGTGTGAACTTTTTTTTTCGGTCGGGAATGCTGTGTGCGCATGCGCCATACAAGCCAGCTACGAAGCGCTTATGACAAGTCTTGTTTGTGTCCCCCTCCGTTTGCTTTTGGCCCACATATGCGATTGTAATGAAACGCATGCTCAATAATCCGGCAGCAGAAAACCCAGAAACGTTTCTCCCACGAAGCTTTGTGGTCAGGTGACCTGATTCAACTTTCTGGGGTAGTTGTTACCTTATTATCAATGAATTGCCTGCATGAAATATATATATATATATATTCCATGTACCTAGTATATGGCCAATAAACATGATTCTGATTGTGAAATGTATGGAGCAGCCCCGAGATGCTATACAGTCATTAGAAATAAGAACCCCCCCGATTACAGTTAAGATCCCCGCACTGACTGAATGGTTGCTGGCTATGGAAGTTATTCATATTCACAACAACTGACTTAACTTCCTCGGAACATAGAAATTGATATTCGGCGGCGGGGGGGGGGGGGGTTGCGCAACTAGTTATCGTATTAGGTTATACAAGCAGTGTCTCTTTGGTGTACACACTGGGATACTTGATGTGGGTACATTGCACAAAGATCTATCCGCAGGACCACACAGAATCGTAGCTGTTGCTCACATCTTGCGTTCGACTCTAGATAAAAAAACAGTACTTCGAAGACACTTCCTCAAACCCTAAGTATCCTTTCTTATTTATCATCCACTATCTTATCGTCAAAGGTCAAATCTGCTGCAGTAATAACAACAAAAACAACATCAGTTTTTTTACCTTTACAAGTTACTCCACACAATGATTTGCACTAGGAACTCTCCCTCTCTCATATATCTCATATATACATATATATATATATGTGTGTGTGATTGTTATAAATGCTGTTGCGTTTATTAATCAAATGACAGAGTGATACGCTCCGAGCAACATCTCACAAAACGATGACGTAGCCTACATCGTAGTCGTTGTCATGCTAAAACAGTCTTGATGGTTTTTCTGGTTTCTCTCATAGACTACGCATGCGCAACAATGCGGTAAAGGAGACTGCAAAATACACTGCACGGGGACCCTTCTAATTAGTAGTTTCGGCTATTTTAGCCACACCCATCGCTAACACGTGCATAAAATCAAGTGTGCAGCTACTTGTGATGAAATGAAGTTTTCTGAAGCATTGATGGTTTCCGGCACGCTGTCGGAAATTGGTTCATTACTCGGAGCTTCTTACGACATAGTGCACATTGCCATCTGCCGGCAAAAATGTAATGCAACACCTGGCATGCATGTTCCTTATACACGCTTTGAAAGATTACCCCATGTGTACGTGGCGTTAAGTGGTGTGAGTCCTAACCTCTTTACCTTTCAATCAGCAGACCCCCCGATTCCGCTCCCCTTTTGCCCCAAAAAGGCTATTTCTGTTTTGTTGACCGATGCTTTTCAATATGCTTTAAATTTTAGCATAATGGTTAATATTTTTGATAGGAATGTTGGAATAGAAAAGACAGCCAAAGGCATAAAATGTAAGAGTAGGACACACATGGCTTCGTGATACACCGAAGATGCATGTGGACATACTAGTATGTAATTGGACCATTGGGCAGATGCAGTTAGTGCTTTTGAAACAGAGCAGAGGATGTGCTTATGTAACTGTGTAACGATTGTGCTTGTTTAATTGTGTGTGTATGTGGTGATGGTGGGTGGTGGGGGGGTACAGATTTTTCTTAATAAACATTATCTGCTCAACAGTGCGAGGGCTGAAGCGACGTCCTTTGCTATAGCTGATGGAAAAAAGGGTCAAAAAACAGCCTTTTGGGTTCATTCATCATAGCTGCCTATGGTGTGACTGGTGTGACCCCCTCCCCCCCATAACCTAATGTTACACATAAATGGGGTCAAATATGGGGCTAGATAATAGCAGCAGCTGCAGAGCAACATGCCAGTGTTAAGTTCTCGCATAACGTTTATCCAACATTACAGATGATTTGCCTGTTGCTTATAATACCAGAAAGTTGAATCAGTTCATCTGGACAGTTTACTGGGAGAAACGTTTCATCGCTCATCTAAGTGACTTCTTCAGTCTCAGCTGACTGCAGGTGTCCCCGCCCTTATAACCCTGCATGTTGCTTATAACTTTGGTCAGAATGTGAGAACGAACTCTCTTTATCTCTTTCCGGATGGCTCCATTGTTTGTCTATACTTGAAATACAGATAAATGACAATCGACTTTCCACGATAACACTGTTACAACATCCCGCGAAGTGCGAACGCGCACATGTGTGTCATTCCAGCGAACCTTATGGGGAAGAAGGTGCGCCATTGTTTCAAATCCTCCAATCCCCGGGTTGTTGTTGTTGTGGTTCAGACCAGTTCAAAGCGGCCGCAGGTTGACTGAGAGCGCAACTACAGTACACTGCGTCATACGTCACCAGTGACGTGACACGGAGCCGACGCAGGCTCCGAACCAGTGGACGAGCCTCACACCTTCACCACCAGACACACGCGCACGTTCAGTCTCCCACGACAAACATTGCCCGTAGGATGGGTCGTGCTGAAGAGCTCAGTGACTTTCAACGTGGCACTGTCATAGGATGCCACCTCTCCAGCAAGTCAGTGCGCCAGATTTCTGCCCTGCTAGATCTGCCCCGGTCAACTGTAAGCGCTGTTATTGTGAGGTGGAAACGCCTCGGAGTAACGACAGCCCAGCCGCGGAGCGGCAGACCACGCAAGCTCACAGAACGGGACCGCCGGGTGCTGAAACGCGTAGCGAGTAAAAACCGGCTGTCCTCGATTATAACGCTCGCTACCGAGTTCCAGAATGCCTCCGGATGCAACGTCAGCACAAAAACTGTTCGTCGGGAGCTTGATGAAATGGATTTCCGTGGCCGAGCAGCCGCACACAAGACCACTCTGTGCAGGCTGGAGTGGTGTAAAGCACACCGCCATTGGACCCTGGAGCAGTGGAAACGCGTTCTCTGGAGTGGCGAATCTCGCTTCACTATCTGGCAGTCTGACGGGCAAATCGGAGTTGAGCAGATGCCAGGAGGAGGGATAATGGTCTGGGGCTGTTTTTCATGGTCTGGTCTAGGCTCCTTGGTTCCAGTGAAAGGAAACCTTAATGCTACAGCGTACAATGACATTTTAGAGAATTGTGTGCTTCCAACTTTGTGGCAACAGTTCGGGGAAGGCCCTTTCCTGTTGCAGCATGACAATGCCCCCATGCACAAAGCCAGGTCCATAAAGACGTGGTTTGCAGAGAACGGTGTCGAAGAACTTGACTTGCCTGCACAGAGCCCTGACCTCAACCCCATCCAACACGTTTGGGATGAACTGGGACGTCGATTGGGGGCCAGGCCTTCTCTCCCAACATCGGTGCCTGACCTCACGAATGCTCTTGTGGCTGAATGGGAGCAAATCTCTGCAGCCATGTTGCAAAATCTAGTGGAAAGCCTTCCCACAAGAGTGGAGGCTGTCATAGAAGCAGAGGGGGGGCCGACTCCATACAACAAGCACGTATGAATGTGACGTTAGGGTGTCCGCATACTTTTGGCCATGTAGCGTACCAGAGGGGGCGGGGGGATGCAAACGCACTGCCTCCCTGAAAGACTGCAGGACAGTTTGGAAGAAGGCAACAACTTGTGCCAAGAACAGATCTCGTTGTCGGGGACGTGTACAATCTCCCCGTCATATCAGTGGTCTTATTTTCGACACCTTTTGTCGCTGCTAGTGGAACGTCGTTATATCCCTCCGCCTCGCACTATTCCAGATCTGGAACTATAGCCTGTTCGTTACACATGAGAATCATGATTCCTAATGTTCTGCGTTGGAGCGAACGACAATATATAACACTACAGTTACCTTCAAGCGACCCTGGATTAACACGGGAACCGGACCGTCCGGGCTGACGAAGCCTGTCGCGCTTGTTATTTTACGTGGATTGGTGGCGGCGTGACGGTTCCGCCGTGGAGCACGTTCCCATCGGTCCACGCGTAGGGACACGGTAGAGAGGTTTGTACTCGGTCCGGCAGAACCAGACTGGACTACGTCGGTAGGGAGAACAGACCACCCCGAATCTGTTTTCACGTCCGTTCAGTTTTATGAACAAATACACAATGTTATCGAAAGTATTTTTTATACTCTCTCTCTCTCTTTTACCTTCACGAAGCTGCATATTCGGTAGTTTGACAAGTCGGCGTGTTCTTTTGTGTAACGCATCTTGTTTTATTCTGTTTGTACATTTCTGGCGTGGAACCAATCGCCCCGGTCCTCTTTCTGTCAGATTGAACTGTTAAGAAAAAATTTCTCAATTAAAAAAAAAAAGAAGAAATCTTTGTGTAACGCCATTTTGTGTGACTTCACAGCAGCGACATTGTCGTCAGCCATTTTGCCGGTCTGCGCGCGCGCGCGCGGGCGGGCGGACGTCCCCGGCGCCGCAGACAGGCCTGCTGCCGTCTGGCGCTCATCTGCTAAGGGCAGCGGTTTAACCCCAGTTTCGGTTTGCTGAACACAGGTGTAGGGAGAGCCTAAACCAAAGACTGAATTTAATTGTGAACCACCATGGCAATAGACAATCACAGTGTAATTTTTGCTGTTTTTCTTAAATTCATTTCCTTCTTTTTATGCCCATGCAAAGCAGCTTCAAGTTTTGTTTTATTGTAAAAATCAAGTCAGACCCCCAGTACAGGCCATCACATATGATATTGTTCTTTTTAAAAAACCCAACATATCAAAGCGCAATAGACAAATTCTAGACATTACAAATATAGTACATGACAACATAGTACAATTACAACCTACAAAAAGTAGAAATATTTGCTATAGCAAATTAATCAGACGTGGTCGGGCCTAACTTTGGCGCTCCTTCGCCTCTGTCACAGTACTCTGTGTCGGCTTCGTCTTTTCATGTGGTCTTCATAAACCTCTTCATCATAGGCACACAAGATAGACTCGCTGATGATGCTGAATTCTATATTACTGCATTACAAGCAAAAATGTGCTTTTAGGGGAATAAATGACAGCTAGGAAAAACTACGGAGTTCTTTTCCCTCTTTGCCATCACCTCTGTTTACGATCCTTTGGAAATGAAAGCCACTTTATTTGACATTGTATTCTCACAACGAATTGTATTCTTACAATGAATTTGTTCTCTGCATGTGTGCAGTGCAGAATCACAACTTGTTACTCAAGATATAACCGAAACACTTCAAATATCATGCTTTTTTACTCTCCTGCAAAATGGCAAAGATTTGCATTTTACTGAAACTTCATTCAGTGAGGCTGGTAGTTTACATTGTCAATTTGAACATCATTAAAGTGAGATGAAGGCTTTTTACAATTAGTAGAGTGACCTAAATCTGTCACTCTTGAGATCTTATACAGTCCTTATGTGGGATGTGTCAGAAGTTAAGTCTCATCTTGAGACCTAGTCTTGGTTAAATGAAATTGTTGATATTCCCCAGTGTTTTGGGTTATAACAGCTATTTCAGCCCTGCGAGCTTTGACTCAGTGACCTGTGAGGATGCAGATCCAGTAGATCCATGGTAGGGATTAGACAGCTGGCCTCCCCCAGGAAGCAAACAAAGATGTGCAGCACGTCTGCCCATCGCCCAACAGTCAGCATCAGGACCATCAGGCCACCGAGACGCACCACAACTGTGTTTAAGATCGCCTGGCCAGTGGGCTGTCGATGCTGCTCCTCTGTCAGAAAAAAAACCATTTAGCTTCACATGGCAATTCAGGACTATTTAGCTTTAATGTCACTCACGTTGAAGAAACTGTAAATGGTGCTGTAATTAATTAACTGCTGTAATTATGCCTGTTTGGCTCTCTTTGAAAAGTTGCACAATGCACATAGCGCTTAACATAGAAGATACACTGGGATGCACAATTTCATGATTTAAGATATTTGATGATGGATCTGAGGTTGAACTGATGCCTAAGCATTTCACTGCCAAGCTGTATTGTTGTGCATTTGACAAATAAAAGAGTTTGAACTTGATTGTATGACATTATGACCTGGAGACGACAAAAGGATGAATGCTAAGGGCACTTTTACTCTCAACTCATGAGACAGGGCTGCCTAATAGAACTTATTTTTTCCTATTGTAATTTTCTGTACTATTTCTGTTACTAGCCCTTTCCGAGTGTTTTGTGTACTTAGCCACTTATTAGTGCAGTCAGGCTGTAAAAGACCACATACATTCTTTTTAGAGGAGACCCGTTATTTCTTGATTTCTATCTTTTGGTACTTTCATCTTCTGTCATTTGTAATACTTGAAAAAAGAAGTGTTCTATTAAAGTAATCTATCTATCCAAGTGTCCCACCTAAAAAATGTCTTGCATGCACAAATTAGCTGTCTTGCAGAAATGATTATGATCACATAACAATTTTTAGTGGCAATACCAACAAAAGCTTAGTCCACCTTTCACGTCATCGTTGCACTACAATGTCTGATGTAAGGTACCCATTTCTACACGTCTAGTTTTTCCCTGTATGTATGCAACAAGTGTCTCACCTTGCATGTACACCACCAGCAACGTATAGCAGATAGTCAGTGGTGTCCAAAACCTGAGGGCCTCTGTTGCAGAGAGAAAGTGTTTATTGATGATGGATATGGATGCGATCCCGGCCACAGTAAACGTTAGCATCAGGACCCTGCAGAGCATCGGTAGCAGGAGGCACCCAGAAGAGAGGAGGCTGATGCAGACGCCACAGTAGCGCTGGGAGCTGTGGAGTTTGTACAGGACCACGACGTGGTGCTGCAGGCGCCGGGCCTGCCAGGCCAGGAACCCGCTGAGTGCGGCTGCCAGGAGCAGGCACAGCCAACGCTGGGGCGCCCCTTCATGGAGAAAGTGTAGACTGCAGCTCAGGGCACAGCCGAGAGAGAACTGGCACTGGACTAGCAGCTGCTGCACAAATCTCCTTCGCTGCTGGAGATCGGAAAGGGGAAGAGGATAAATTGTGGAATGTGGTGTTCATTATAAGTGAAAACAATAGGAACAGGGAAATATTAGATAAAGCTTTTTTTTCCCCACAAAAAATAAATAAAAACGTTTAGAGACTATCCTATTTTTTTTTTTGGTTTCTTACTGGTCCAGCTGTTAACCATGCAGAGGCCGCTCGAAGACAAAACTCTAGGACCACCAGGGAGGCCACTCGTGAGCCCACCACAGCCAGCAGCCCCATCACAAGAAAAAACCAGAGCGCTCCACCCAATCCGGTTTTAGCTTGGCTTCGGCGTGCGGGTGTCCACTGTTTACCACCGTTTTCATCGCTGGAGCAGAGGGAGAGCAAACAAACTGTAAAGGTTTTAATCAGTATGGGAGTATTTCAGTAAGAACTCATAAACACCAGGTCTTGTCAACTTGACATGTTGATGGAGTCAGGAAATAGAAAGCAAGCCTCACATATTTCAGCCTCACCTCTCAGCCTCCACAAATAAGTGTACTCTCATCAGGTTACCCAGCACCGAGATCCCACACGCCCCCACCAGCCCTGCGGGTCAAGCAACGGCGAGTTCTCACCACCAGTAACACAACATTTCACCTCTTTTCACAATACACACATCACCAAGAGGAATTGTAAGCGGTAGCAAAGAATATATTGTAGCGAATTCGGGGGACAACACAACCACAGGAACTGCCGCGGCCGGGACGCGAACCCGTATCGCCCGCACCGCAGGACATATCCCTAACCGATCGACTAAAGGGTCAGATCCCACGAGCTAGCGGCCAGCGTGTCTTCTTATCCATGCACGTTACAATATCAAATGTAGTAGTCTTCTCAGATAGTAAAATCGGAGAGGAAGGGAGCAGAAACTCACCTTGAAGTAAACCATCCAGTGGACTTGCACCCAGAGGCAGCCATTTCAGTAAATGAGAGAGAGGCGAGGTAATGAAGGATAACATCGCACTGTGAGTAATTTAAAAAGTAGGCAACAGCAATCACGCTTAAACTGGGCCCCCGTTCATACCGGAAAACAAAAGGCTCAAAGTTAATCACGTCATTGCAAAATCCAGACAAAATGTTGCCAGGGTCTTTCGTTTTGTTTAATTCTACTGGGTTAGTCAGCGGTTAGCTTCCGTGTCACGGAAGCCTGTTCCGGGTCCTGTACCAAAGGTCACTTGACAGCAGAGCCAAGCTCCTCAGCAGTCATAATGATAATGGGGCTATTGCGCCACAGGAGATGATAATGGGACTATTGCGCCACAGGAGATGATAATGGGGACTATTGCACCACAGGAGATGATAATGGGGACTATTGCATCACAGCAGAGGTGGTGGTCCAAACACGGCTAAAGATACAGCTGGACTGTCCACTAGTCTGCAAAATACAAAGTGTGATATATTTTCTCTTTGATTCGGACTTACTACTTTCTCCTCATATGTACTGTGACGGGGTCAATTAATTGACTTCTCAGCCAACCTTTCAGTTAGACAGCAAGCTTTTAAGGTCCGTAATACAAGCCAGTCATAACAGACACAAGCTAGTATTGGTCTCAGCTTTTTTCTTTTCTTGGCCACAGAACCGAACTTACCTATTTGCCTACTCTTTACACTCATGGTGGGAAATAGCATGTTGTCTAATGCAACTTCTCTCATAACGTCCTCATTACCTTCCACCATATCCCCGCTATCTGTAACAGATATGCCCGTTTTTTAAATGTTCAATATCCCACAACATAACCAAAACATTAACACTCTTCAGTTGCATCGTGGGTAATATGCAAATGAACCCACTGACTTCGAGCAGGAACACTCCAGTAGAGTTCGCCACACTGCCCCCTTCCTTGAAAGACCAACGTCCCATTGGCCTAACCCAAATCCCATGTGGATGGGTCCATCCACCATGAGGGTTTCTTCCGCCGAGCACCTCTCGCATCCCAGGCTGCTCCTTGCCGTGGGCTGCTGATGGATGACGGGGGCGGCTCTGTATCCGCTGGGTCCGAGCCCCCACCCTTGACGTCACCACTGTTTCCATTCCTGGCCAGGGAGGGCAGCTCTGTAAACCCAGTGTCCCCGCCCCCTCCCTGGCCCAAAACAAGGTACTCTAATGGTAGCTCCTTGCTGACATCCAGGGAGCTTGGCTATGATCCAGCAGTGTCCGTACCCCCTCACTGAACCCTGGTAGCCTGGTCTACAGAGGAAGAGGGGTCAGGCACCCCACCCCCTCCCAACGCAGTTTCAGTTCTGGCTTGGTCGCTGCTTCGGCCGAAGTAAGGTGCGAGGCGATCTTGGTGAAGGATGACTATCCGAGGGCGGCTGTGCAGCTTCACTCTATAGGTAACCTCTGAGATCCTCTTCAGGATGAGGCAGGGCCCCTCCCAGTTGCTGTCCAGCTTTGGGGACCGTCCCTTCTTTCGCCGTGGGTTATACACCCATACATTGTCCCCCTGCCGGTACTCTTTGCGGTGGCCACGTACATCATAGGATCTCTTCTGCCTTTCCCCTGCAGAAGCCATATTCTCTCGAGCCAGCTCATGAGAAGCCTCCATCCGGTCCTGTAGTGCATCTACATAGTACTCTACCCGTTGTCCAGCATTGTAAGTTGGTAACATTGGTGGGGGTCCATCAATGCTTCTCTTCTTTGTTTTGGGAACAGTGGGCATGGGTTGGACAGGAAGTGGGTTGACTGGCTTTGCTTGCACAGCAATCCCATTGACTCTGTGAGATGTTCCCTCACCACTGACAGTTTCTTCAAGACGGTCGATATTGTCCCAGGCTAAAGTTGTGAATATGCCAGGATGGATGTTAGCTGGAAGGGCAATGCCACTCCCTGATGATGAGAGTTTCTGGAGACACAGGGCAGTGTTGATCTCTTCCATCTGTGAATAGGACACACTGTGACCAAGTCGGTTGAGGATGTTTATCAACTCTACATTTCCTGTCAACGATTTGACACTGAATGGCAGAACAATGTGCTTGGAAGGCTTGGTATTTCCACATGTCACTGCATATACTATGTCATGGCCAAATGACTGCAGAAGGCACTGCACTCTCTGGGATGCATGATCAGGATCATTTGAGCCTGTGAGTAGAGAGTACAGGAAGATAATGAGCGACTCTGGAATGGTAGGACATTCTGCTTCTGGTTTGACTTCAGGCGGCCAGGTTTGAGGAACATCTTGACTTTTAATGTCTGCTCTCAATTTGATGGCTGCTTTGGCTATAACATCTTGTGCACTGACACTTTTCAGGGTCTGCAGCTCCCTTTTGAGAGACTGATTTTCTTTGGCAAGTTCCCTCATGGACAAGTTATCGGGATAGAGGAGGAATTTTCCTTTCTCATCAGGGAATATCTGCAAGGCTCCAGCAAACTCACTCTCCAGGTTTCGCCTTATGTGCTTCTTGGTTGATTCCTTGACTTGGGCAATGCCTTGGGAGTTCATTGAAGCTACCAGTCTAGAAGAGAGATCAGTCATTGTCATCACTTGAGGATTGCCAAAAAGCTCCATCCTGATGAAGAGGAACAGCTCATTGTATGCCTTATTCACAGCAGCTTCATACTGGGCTGCAGCATCATCATCTTCATTGCTGGCAACCTCTCCTTTGGAAACCTCTTCTTTGGTGTAAAGTCTATAGCATGACCTGTGGTAGTGCCCTTCAGATGCTACAAGGTCTCTACTCACAATGGCAAGGATTCTGCTGTCCCTTTTCTTTGTGGCTGCACTCCTGATCTTTGCATCAGCTCGCAGTTCTCGACACTGCACCAGTACTTCTCTCGTATTCTGTCTCTTGGAATATTTGCTGTTTTTCTGACAAAATATGCACTCTGCATCATAAGTCCTAGGTGTACTTGGAGCATGTCGAGCTACTCTCTTAGATTGTTTCTCTTCAGCAGAGACACAACTTTTCTTTTCTTTTGCAAGGAGGCCATCAAGAATTTGCTTCATAGTGAAGATACTGCGACACTTTCTGTGGTAGTAGATTGCTGGAATCTGTCCCTCAGGAATGTCTTTGGCCAGTTTCAAAACTGGTGCATGATTTCGTATCTGAGCTGCCCTGAGCAGAGTTCTCCATGAGTCGACACTTTGTAGTGAAACCAGCTTATCTGTATCATCAGAACAGTGGATAATGCACTCCACCCGTGGGCGCTTTGGTATTGGGTAAAAACTTGCTTGTTCACCAGTGGCCATATTCAGTCAGTTTTCACCTGCCACATACAAACAAATACATGTAACTTAGGTGTATGAACACTACTAAAACAAAGTTTACTTTGCTTCACCAGCGTCATATTACCATTATTTATCTTACATAGCCACAAATAGATACATTACCTAGTTGCTATGCAACAGCTGTATTTTGTCCACATGAGGCCGCTAAAATCAACACAAGATGAAAGTTCCTCGTAGCCACTTTAACTAATCATATTAACATAAATTAGTGTACCAAATAAAATGGCACCGGTGAAGTTGTGTCACCTTGGGTGATATCGATATCTGGTCTGACCCATGGACCAACTGGCTTTGGTCTAGTTAGTTTCTTAGTAATAATGCCCTTCTAATTTAAGGTTCACAATCACCTCACACAATGAAATAGTATGGGTATATTATACATTTCCTGAATCTTTACAGTCCTGTGAGTATTCCAGTTTTTGTGTTTTGTGTCCCTGATATTCCTAGATGCCACAGGGCTAAAAGAAAGTATATAGTTTAGGCGAACATTGCAGAAAGATGTGTGTTATTGACGGGTTGAAGAGCTCAAGTGACCTCTATATTTGTGAGAAATATCCACAACAGGGCTTGAATGAAAGCTAAGAAGGTCCCCTTTAAAATGATACCAAAGACAATATTATAGAACATTGAAAAATGTCCTGACCATGAGGCTAAACCAGGATATGCACCAGCGTCTAAAATGCAATTTAGTTTAGCGGGTGGTTAACTTCATGAGCTGATAACTGTGATACAGCTGCCACTCAGGAATGGTTATAATACCAAAATATCATCTACAGACATGGATCCTTTCAAAAATTATAAGTAAGTTTTGCCACCTTGAGTGTACCGAAATAGGAAATTTTGGGCTCTGGCCCATGGACTAATAGGCGGGGCCGAAGCAGGAACAGAGGCAGGTGCCGGGGCCGACCTAGGAGGGCGTCCCCGCTGCGGGGGTAGGGCCAATTGCATTGGCTCCCCAATGTCCAAGTGAGCGGGCTTGAGACGGTCTATAACGACCCGCTCCGGCCTGCCCCCCATGTCCACCACAAAGTTCTTGTCCCCCGCCTCCAGGACGCGGAAGGGCCCGTCGTATGGGGGCTGCAGCGGGGACCGATGGCTGTCGTGCCTAATGAAGACGTACCTCGCCGATGGCAGATCCTTGGGGACGTAGGACCGGGGGAGGCAGTGTTGAGACATCGGAATGGGAGTGAAGGCACCAGCAGCGCTCCGGGACGCACTGAGGTGAGAGGCGGCTGACCAGGGAGCCGTAGCATCCGGAAGAAACTCCCCCGGAACCCGCAGGGGCTGGCCATACACGAGCTCAGCGGAGGAGGTCTGGAGGTCTTCCTTCGGGGCCGAACGCAGGCCGAGCATGACCCACGGGAGCCGGTCCATCCAGTTGCAGCCAGTGAGGCTTGCCCGCAGAGCGGCTTTCATGTCCCGATGGAACCGCTCACAAAGTCCGTTGCTCTGCGGGTTGTACGCCGTAGTGCGGTGGATCTTCACCCCCAGGTGCTCAGCGACCGCCGTCCAGAGCTCCGAGGTAAACTGGGAGCCCCGGTCGCTCGTGATGTCACCCGGCGTGCCGAAACGGGCCACCCAGCAGCCGATGAACGCCCGTGCTACCTCTGCTGCCATCATGGAGGACAAGGGAATAGCCTCTGGCCACCTGGTGGCCCTGTCCACAATAGTGAGGAGGAACGTATAACCACGGGAGGGGGGCAGGGGACCCACCAGGTCAACATTGATGTGGTCAAACCGCCTCTCTGGAACCACAAACGGCGCCAAAGGGGCCTTGGTATGGCGGTGCACCTTGGCGCGTTGGCACGCCACGCACGAGCCGGCCCAGGCTCTAACATCCTTACGGAGCCCAGGCCAAACGAACTTGACGCTCACCAGCTTAGTCGAGGCCTTCACTCCCGGGTGGGAAAGGCCGTGGACGGTGTCGAAAACTTGGCGCCGCCAGGAAGTAGGCACCAGGGGGCGCGGTTGACCGGTTGAGATGTCACAGAGGAGGGTGGTGTTGGCCGCGTCGAACGTCACGTCCTCCAGCCGTAGCGCCGTAGGGGTCGGCCGGTAGTCTTGAACGGTCGCGTCCTTGGCTTGGTCCGCTGCCATAGCGGTGTAGTCGAGTCCCAAGTGAACGGCGTTAACAACCGCCCATGAAAGGCAGTCGGCGACGAAGTTATCCTTGCCCGACACGTATTGTATGTCCGTGGTAAACTCGGAAACCGCCGCGAGATGGCGCTGCTGACGCCCAGACCACGGTTCTGAGGTTTTGGCCATACAGAACGTCAGCGGTTTGTGGTCCACGAAAGCGGTGAACTGTCGGCCCTCCAATAGGAACCTAAAGTGTCTGGTTGCGAGGAAGAGACCCAGTAGTTCCCTATCAAAGGTGCTGTATTTGCGCTCGCTCTCACGGGGTTGTTTACTGAAGAACGCCAACGGCTGCCAGCCCCCCCCCCCCACTGCTCACACACGGCCCCCACGGCGTAGTCGGAGGCATCCGTTGTAAGGGCTATGGGGGCGGCAGGCGACGGGTGAGCTAGCAGCGCAGCGTTGGCCAGCGCGGTCTTGGCAGCCACAAAAGCCTCGTCCATCCCCGAAGACCAGTCCAGCTCGTCCTTAGACTTCTTACCCCGCAGGGCCTCATACAGGGGACGCATGATGTGGGCGGCACAGGGCAGGAAACGGTTATAAAAGTTCACCATGCCCAGGAATTCCTGCAGCGACTGTACAGTGCGGGGGCGGGGGAACATGGTGACAGCCTCAACCCTGGCAGGGAGGGGAACGGCCCCCTGTGGAGTGATGTGGTGCCCGAGGAAGGTGATGGACGACTCCCCGAACTGACACTTAGCTGGGTTGATGATGAGGCCGTGTTCGCTGAGCCTGTCGAACAGCTGTCTGAGGTGCGTCATGTGTTCCTCCGCCGACGCGCTGGCCACGAGGATGTCGTCTAAGTACACAAACAAAAATGGCATGTCGCGGAGCACAGAATCCATAAGGCGCTGAAACGTCTGCGCCACCCCTTTAAGGCCGAAAGGCATACGTAAAAACTCAAAGAGCCCAAAGGGTGTGATGACAGCCGTTTTTGGGACATCCAGTGGGTGGACCGGCACTTGGTGATACCCCCGCACTAAGTCGATTTTGGAATAGATGGCAGCGCCCGCCAGGTGGGTAGAGAAATCTTGTATGTGCGGTATGGGGTACCGGTCGGGGGTCGTGGCATTGTTTAGGCGACGGTAGTCCCCGCACGGGCGCCAACCCCCGTCGGCCTTAGTAACCATGTGAAGAGGGGAAGCCCACGGGCTGTCAGAACGGCGGACAATGCCGAGGCGCTCCATAGTCGAAAACTCCTCCCTGGCTATTGCGAGCTTGGCCGAGTCGAGGCGTCGGGCCCGGGCGTAAACTGGGGGGCCCACTGTGGTGATATGATGTTCCACGCCGTGCTTGGCCACCGCCGAGGAGAAGGTGGGTGTGGTGAGCTCGGGGAAATTTGCGAGCAGGCGTTGGTATGGATCCCCGGTGGAGAGTGTGTTAGCGAGGCACAGCGCTCCAGCGCCCCCAAGCGTGCAGGGGTATGACGCAAAAGAGACGGCATCAATCACGCGACAGTTTTTAACATCCACTAGCAGGTTGAAAGCACAGAGGAAATCCGCACCTAGGAGCGGGGTGGATACAGCAGCCATCACAAAGTCCCAGCTGAAACGTCGGCCGCCAAAACACACGTCCACATGTCTGATACCGTACGTCCGAATGGACGTGCCGTTGGCGGCGTCCATCTGGGGGCCGTGACTGTCGGTTCATCGTGTCCACAGCTTGTGCTGGTAGTATGCTGCGTTGAGCGCCAGTCAACCAGCAGCCGCCGGCCCGACAAGGAGTCTCTGATGAACAACAGCTTGCAGTCACGGCCGGCGCCCATAGCCGTTAACGAGCGCCGGCCTTGGCGTTTCCCTGAACCCTGTAACTGCAGGGTTTGCGACACCGTTTTGCTTTTGCCCCAAACCTGGCATGGTAATAACAGAGCCCGTCGTCAGGTTGGCGGCGGGCTGTCACCGCAGCCGCGGTGTCCATATAGTCGTACACAGGTGGTGGTGGGGCGGTCTGGTGGGGTAGCAGGGCATGCACAAACTGTTGCCGGTTGGCCAGGAAAACCCTGTCTGCTTCAGCAGCCAGAGAACGGTAGTCCTTGGAGGCGGCGAGAGGAGAACTGGCCAGTGCTGTGCGTACAGGTGCGGGGAGCTGCCTCAGAAAAATGTGTGTGAAAAGAAAGGCCGGATCAGCCGATCCCAGCACAGACAGCATTTTTTCCATAAACTCAGACGGTTTGCCGTCGCCGAGGCCATTCGGGGACAGTAAACGGTCTGCCTTCGAATAGTTTCAGGAGGAATGTCTTTATAGCATCGTACTTGCCAGCAGCTGGCGGAGCTTCCAACAGTGTCATTGCTCGCGCCGTTGTCGATGCGTCTAACGCCGCCACTACGTGGAAGTACTGCGTTGCATCCTGCGTTATCCCTCTCAGCTGGAACTGGGCTTCCACATGTTGAAACCACGGCCGTGGATTATGCTGCCAAAAGTCGGGTAGCTTCACAGTAGCGGTGTAAATGCTAGCGTTAGCAATAGCCATGTTGTTAGCACCGGCGTCGTCGTTGTCAGACATACTCGTATTAGTAGTTCGATCACGTCGGGGTCACCAATGTGGAGTTAGAAAACAACGAGACAGGAGACGTGAGAGTAGACGTAGTCGAGGTAGTTTACTAGCTCCAACTTTGCATGTCATACGTTCGACAACGACACTGACTTGTGTACCGGAAGCGGAAGTGCATTATCTGACCCCTCGCCTCTTCCCTTAAAGGTACACCGTCCTCTTAGGTGAATGTCTCTAGTTATATAGATGTGGGTCACCACAATATTTTTCTTTGCATATATACAGCATTGGGTGTGCCAAATTCTAAAAATAGACACGCGCGACGTAGCTTTTGAACAGTACTATGAACTGGCTCTGTCTTCTAACAAAATCACACCCTCCCTGACCCATACAAAATAAACATACAGACTCACGGAGGATAGAGAGTTAAAGCTCAGCTAGGTAGCATGTAACATACTTAAATCAATAATTAAATGACTGGGTTTTGCTAATTAATCCCTGTCCTGTTAGTCTCATAAATTATGTATCTTTTCTCATACTTTTCATTTATCCAGCTAGCTTACATTAGTTAATCTACTAATATGGTAATGTTAGTTATATAGATAACTAAATATGTAACTTAACTGGTTATGGTTCAAACAACTATGTGTATAATGTGTAACATTTGTATTGTTATTGCATATTGTTATAGCTATAACGTTACACATTTTTGCTGTGAGAAAGATTACTTGAAACAGTTTGGCATCAGCAAGCTAAAGTGTGTATCCTATCTTCCCCTACGTTCCAAGAATACCGTGCCGCCACTGCTTCAGATGTGATGCCAGCTGCTTCAGCTCAGAAGACTATCACATCATTTTTAAATGATGGACAGCAAAGGATGTACGACCTCAAACATCCACGTCAGAAGGCTATAAGTGATGCCCTTGTAAAAGATCTAATCATTAAGTGCTGCTTGCCACTCTCCATCGTTGACAACGAGGACTTCAAGCACTTCCTGCATGTCCTGGACCCTCAGTACCGGCCCATAGCAAGATCCACAATTTCCTCTGTGACCATTCCAGGAATGGTGGAAGTCAAGAAAGAACAGATAAAGAGCCAGCTGGCAGAAGCATCGAGTGTTGCTGTTACCACAGACATTTGGAGTGATCGAAAGATGCGGTCATTCCTTGGAGTGACAGCACACACAGTGGCAATGGATAAAAAAAAAAAAAAACAGGAACTCAGTCTTCAGTCATATCTTCTTTCCTGCAAAAGAGTGCATGGCAAACACTCAGGAGAGAAGATTGCAATGATGTTTGAATGCTGTGCTGAAGAATACCTGATTAAGGACAAGATCAACTTTGTCATAACTGACAATGCATCCAACATGAGAAAAGCTTTCCAGGCCAGCTTTCCCCTAGAGGATCCTTGTGATGCTGAAGCTCATGATTCCAGCACATTTGAGGAGGATGATGAAATATGGCAAGACCTGATGCCAGAAGATCAACAGACAGTCAATGACACTTTGGCTGAGAACTGTAAGATGCAGAGACTATCATGCTTCACACATTCACTGCAGTTGGACATAAAAGATGGTCTGAAAGACACCAGTGGGCTGTCAAGCACCCTAGCAAAGCTATCCCGTGCAGCCAACCTCCTCCACAGTGGCACCTCGTTTAAAGACTGCTTTGAAGCGTGTTTTGGTGATGCAACAATTCCAACAGCGAATGCCACACGATGGAATTCCACTCTGAAGCAGGTGAAGGCTTATGTGCATTTAGACATGCAAAAGCTGTCCAGTGTGTTGGAATCAGAGGGGCACAAAAGCCTTATCTTATCCCCGCAAGAGTATGCTCAGCTTAAAGAACTGATCGAAGTTCTTGATCCGTTCTTAGAGGCAACCAACCTAACTCAGGGTGAGACTACTGTCACCGTCAGTGTGATTATGTCCTGTGTCCTCACTCTGCGCTGTCACCTGCAGGAACTAGAGGAAAAGCCAGATACTGTGGGCCTCTGGTGAGAGCTCTGGAGAGCTCCTTGAAAACAAGGTTTGCAGAGGTTTTCAGTGCAGTCAAGATACCAGGCTGTGAGCCAGCTGAAGGAAGAGGCCCCACCAAATTTCCTTTCACCAATGCCTACTTCATAGCATCTGTGTTGGACCCAGCATTTGGCTTCCAGTGGCTAGAACATGATGTGCAGCTGGACAGTGACATCAAAGATGTGCTGAAGACTGAGATCAAAGGTGAGAAATGTTTTGATTAACGTTAGTTAAGTGATTAACTATTTGATTGTTGTGATGTTTATATCATTGAAGGTGTTACAATAAAGCACATAGGCGTGTCATTTGTCATGTAGGCCTAGTCAATAACATATTTGTAATGAGTCCCCCATGCCCCCTCTCATTTCAGAGTATATAAAGGCAGAGGGTGACAAGCAAGTGGTATCAACAGCAGATGCAGCGGAAGCAACAGGACCAGGGGAAGGTGAACTTTCAGAGTCTCCTCCTGAGAAGCAGTTGAGAATGTTCTCCCACTATAGGACTCCCTCCTCCACCAAGAAGAAGCCGTCTGGCCAGGCTCAGTTGACTGCATACCTCGACTTGATCACTGAGCAGGACTCTGACTCAGTCCCGTGCCTCAGATTTTGGGAGCAAAACAAATCCAAATTCCCTACCCTCTATCAGATTGCCACACAGGTATTCTCTATCCCTGCCTACAGTGCGCCCATTGAAAGGGTATTTAGTCATGGAGGCATTTTGATGAGGCCTCACCGTGCAAGGTTGAGTAGTTCCATGCTGTCAGATCTTATGTTTTTGAAATGCAACGTGTATGCTTAAAACTAGTGCCACCAGCCTTTTGTTCCTAACTATTCCTGAGAGACAATGTCTTTTGACTAGTTTTTATGAATGTATTGTATGCTGTAGAACTTACTTCTGTATACTGTTTCCACCATTTGCTAATATCATGCTATTCACAGCTATCAATGTGTTTTGAAGCACATCCAATGTTCAGAATGTCAAAGAAATTCAGACTGTTCTAAAAATGTGTGTGTGCGCGCATGCTTGCGCGTGCATGTGTGCGAGTGTGTGGGTGTGCATTTGTTTGGCTATCGTGTCACAAAGTAAATAAACTCCCTTTGAAATAATGACAGCTGTGTCATTTTTGTTTAATGTAGACCTTTTTTATTTGTATGTCAGATCTTTGACTGTGCCCGAGTGGATCACTGGAGCCATCTTGGAACTCGACTCAGACTCAACCTTGATGACTCGGACTCGGACTAGGGTAATAGTGACTCGACTCGGACTCAGGTAATGGGGACTCGACTCGGACTCGACTTTTCTTTGGAGACTCGGAATTGGACTCGAACACTGGGGACTCGAGACTCGACTCGGACTCGAGGTTTAGTGACTCGACTACAACACTGCTGTGAGGATGTAACGATTACCATCCTCTGTCACGGGGAATGGCCCAACCACATCCACTCCAATTCTTTCCATGGGCGCCCCCACCCTGTATTGCTGCAGGGGGGTGTGGGATTGCCCAGCCGGCCCCTTCTTTGCATTGCAGGTGTTGCAGTTACGGCAGAACCGCTCCACGTTTCGCCGGCACCTCCCCCAGTAGAATCTTTCCTGCAGCCGCCGCAGAGTTTTGGTAATGCCGAAGTGTCCCACTCCAGGGGAGCCATGAACTGTGCTTAACACTTGCTGTAGTGCGTGAGAAACAACTAGTTGCCAGGTACTGCCTCCCCTCCTTGGCTCTTCCCACACCCGATAGAGACACCCCTCATGAAGCATGAGTGAGTTCCACTGTCCCAGCAATGCCTTGGTGGTGGGGGAGTGGGGACCTGCCATCTCTCTACTTGGGACCTCTTTGTGTGCTAGCCAGCGTATCACGGGTCCCAGCTGGCTATCCCGACTTTGAAGTTCCCCTATTGGTGACATCTCCTCCAGTCGTGCACTTGGGACCACAAGTGTCCACACTGTGACACGATCCACCCGTTACTGTTCTCGAGTCTCCACCCAGCTACAATGGCGGCAGGCCTGATCAGAACAGGGGCGTCTGGAGATAGCATCAGCATTGTTGTGTCGGGTTCCTCTTCGGTGCTCCATGGTGAAGGTAAATCCCTGCAAGGCTTCTATCCAACTGGCTACCTGCCCTTCTGGTTCTTTGAAGCTAAGCAGCCAGCGGAGCAATGCATGATCCGTCCTCAATAGGAAGTCATTTCCATACAGGTAAGGCTTAAAATGCTTTACGGCCTGTACCACTGCCAGGGGTTCTCTCTGAGTCACGCAGTAGTTCCTTTCTTCCTTGTTCAAGGCTCTGCTGTAATAGGCCACTACTCTTTCCCCTTCCCCACTGGGCTGTGACAGGACTGCTCCCACACCTACATCACTGGCGTCAGTGTCAAGTATGAATGGCCGCTGCCTGTCTGGGAGGGCTAGCACTGGTGCTTGGGTCAAGGCTTTCCGGAGTCTCTGAAAGGAGCTCTCACATGCTTCAGTCCAGTGGAACCGTCGTCCCTTCTCGGTGAGCTGGTGGAGCGGACGGGCTTTGTCTGCAAAGGCGTGCACAAACCGACGGCAGTATGATGCCAGTCCCAGAAAACTCCTCACCTCCTTTCCTGAGGTGGGCGTTGGCCAATCCTTGACTGCAGTGACCTTGTCAGGGTCTGTGGACACACCTCCGAGCCCACCACATGTCCAAGGAACCTCGTCTCCTGCTGCAATGGATTGCATTTTGTCAGATTTAGTCGCAGGTTGGCTGCCTTGATGCGTTCGAGCACCAGTTGGAGGTTGGAGAGGGCCTTTGTAAACGTAGCTGCATGCACCAGGAGGTCATCCAGGTATACCATGCAGGCAGAGCGAGGGATGGGGCCAAGGACACGCTCCATGAGGCGTTCAAATGTGGCCGAGCTATTACATAAGCCAAATGGCATGACTGTGAACTGCCAGAGTCCTCGGCCAATGGTGAAGGCAGTCTTTGCACAGAATTCTGGAGCCATCTCTACCTGCCAGTACCCACTTCTTAGATCCAGGGAGCTGAACCGTTGGGAACCAGCCACACAGTCCAGAGCCTCATCGATGCGGGGGAGTGGGTATGAGTCTTTCCGGGTCAGGTTGTTGAGTCGCCGACAGTCCACACAAAATCAGAGGGAACCATCCTTCTTGGTACCCAGCATGGCAGGGGACGCCCACGGGCTAGCTGAGGGTTCAATGATGCCCGCAGCTGCCATCTCCTGGATCTTTGCTTCTGCCTCTTGAAACTTCATCAGAGGGAGACGGCGAGCTCTCTGTCAGACTGGGTCCACATTAAGACTGTCAATGTGGTGCTGTACAAGATTGGTGCGGCCACACCCCAGATCACTCGAAGCGAAGAGGTGTCTGTTCTCTATCGGCAGGTTCCGTACCTGCTCCCCCTCTTCTTGGCTCAAACCCTCCATGCACTTGCATGTCCTCCCCGTGTCTGCGTGGGTTTCCTCTGGGGGCTCCGGTTTCCTCCCACAGTCCAAAAACATGTAGGTCAGGTGAAATGGCCATACTAAATTGTCCCTAGGAATGAATGTGTGTGTGTGTGTGTGTGGGGGGGCCCTGTGATGGCCTGGCGGCCTGTCCAGGGTGTCTCCCCGCCTGCTACCCAGTGACTGCTGGAATAGGCTCCAGCATCCCCGCGACGTTGAGAGCAGGATAAACGGTTAAGATAATGAATGGATATATATACACTACCGTTCAAAAGTTTGGGATCATCCAAACAATTTTGTGTTTTCCATGAAAAGTCACACTTATTCACCACCATATGTTGTGAAATGAATAGAAAATAGAGTCAAGACATTGACAAGGTTAGAAATAATGATTTGTATTTGAAATAAGATTTTTTTTACATCAAACTTTGCTTTCGTCAAAGAACCCTCCATTTGCAGCAATTACAGCATTGCAGACCTTTGGCATTCTAGCTGTTAATTTGTTGAGGTAATCTGGAGAAATTGCACCCCACGCTTCCAGAAGCAGCTCCCACAAGTTGGATTGGTTGGATGGGCACTTCTTGCGTACCATACGGTCAAGCTGCTCCCACAACAGCTCAATGGGGTTCAGATCTGGTGACTGCGCTGGCCACTCCATTACCGATAGAATACCAGCTGCCTGCTTCTGCTCTAAATAGTTCTTGCACAATTTGGAGGTGTGTTTAGGGTCATTGTCCTGTTGTAGGATGAAGTTGGCTCCAATCAAGCGCTGTCCACTGGGTATGGCATGGCGTTGCAAAATGGAGTGATAGCCTTCCTTATTCAGAATCCCTTTTACCCTGTACAAATCTCCCACCTTACCAGCACCAAAGCAACCCCAGACCATCACATTACCTCCACCATGCTTAACAGATGGCGTCAGGCATTCTTCCAGCATCTTTTCATTTGTTCTGCGTCTCACAAACGTTCTTCTTTGTGATCCAAACACCTCAAACTTGGATTCATCCGTCCACAACACTTTTTTCCAGTCTTCCTCTGTCCAATGTCTGTGTTCTTTTGCCCATCTTAATCTTTTTCTTTTATTGGTCAGTCTCAGATATGGCTTTTTCTTTGCCACTCTGCCCTGAAGCCCAGAATCCCGCAGCCGCCTCTTCACTGTAGATGTTGACACTGGTGTTTTGCGGGTACTATTTAATGAAGATGCCAGTTGGGGACCTGTGAGGCGTCTGTTTCTCAAACTAGAGACTCTAATGTACTTATCTTCTTGCTCAGTTGTGCAACGCGGCCTCCCACTTCTTTTTCTACTCTGGTTAGAGCCTGTTTGTGCTGTCCTCTGTAGGGAGTAGTACACACCGGTGTAGGAAATCTTCAATTTCTTAGCAATTTCTCGCATGGAATAGCCTTCATTTCTAAGAACAAGAATAGACTGTCGAGTTTCAGATGAAAGTTCTCTTTTTCTGGCCATTTTGAGCGTTTAATTGACCCCACAAATGTGATGCTCCAGAAACTCAATCTGCTCAAAGGAAGGTCAGTTTTGTAGCTTCTGTAACGAGCTAAACTGTTTTCAGATGTGTCAACATGATTGCACAAGGGTTTTCTAATCATCAATTAGCCTTCTGAGCCAATGAGCAAACACATTGTACCATTAGAACACTGGAGTGATAGTTGCTTGAAATGGGCCTCTATACACCTATGTAGATATTGCACCAAAAACCAGACATTTGCAGCTAGAATAGTCATTTACCACATTAGCAATGTATAGAGTGTATTTCCTTAAAGTTAAGACTAGTTTAAAGTTATCTTCATTGAAAAGTACAGTGCTTTTCCTTCAAAAATATGGACATTTCAATGTGATCCCAAACTTTGAACGGTAGTGTATATATATATGTATATGTATATATCGTTTTTTTCCGAAATGTCAATGGTGTTGAGTGCTTAACTAATGAGGAGCGGAATATCAACACGGATACAGGAAATAATTTGTTAATGCAGCAGTACAGGCCTGTTTCGTGCGTCTCGCACTCATCAGCTGCTAATGTTTTTTCACAAAGAATCATACAGTTACGCTGCCCTGATGAGTGCGAGACGCACGAAACAGGCCTGTACTGCATACACACACACACACACACACACACACACACACACACACATATACATATATACATATATATATATTCATTAAAAGAAACACTCAACGGTAGGAAAAGTGCTCAACAAATAAGGTGCAAAATAATTCAGTGATTCAAGTAAATTCTTTATGAGACAGTGCAAGCCTGTTTTATGCCGTAAGCAATCATCAGCTGTCAATAAAGTTGCAGGGGAAAGAATACATCATTAACTGCCTCAGTTAATGATATGTTAATGATATACTACTGAGGCAGTTAATGATGTGTTCTTTCCTGTGTAACCTTATTGACAGCTGATGATTGCTTACGGCATGAAACAGGCTTGTACTGAATTTTATATATGTATGTGTGTGTGTGTATGTATATGTATGTATGTATGTATGTATGTATGTATGTATGTATGTATGTATGTATGTATGTATGTATGTATGTATATATATATATGTGTGTGTGTGTGTGTGTATGTATGTATATGTATATATCACTTTTTTTCCCCGGAAACCATCAATGGTGTTGATAAAAGTGCTCAACAAATGAGGAGTGGAATATCTATCTATCTATCTATCTATCTATCTATCTATCTATCTATCTATCTATCTCTCTCTCTCTCTCTCTCTCTCTCTCTCTCTCTCTCTCTCTCTCTCTCTCTCTCTCTATATATATATATATATATATATATATATATATATATATATATATATATATATATATATATATATATAGCTATCTATCTACACTGCTCAAAAAAATAAAGGGAACACATAAGCAATGCAATGTAGCTCCAAGTCAATCACACTTTTGAGATATCAACCTGTCCAGTTAGGGAGCAACACTGATTTGTGACTCAATTTCACCTGTTGGTAAATTGTCTAATTTCCACCAGGTGGAAATTAGACAATTTGCAAGACAACCCCTATAACAGGAATGGATTTGCAGGTGGTGGCCACAGACCATTTGCCTGTCCTCATCTTTTCTGGCCGATCTTTGGTTAGTTTTTCATTTTGTTAGTGCCCTCACCACTAGAGGTGGCATGAGGCGATATCTGCAACCTACAGAAGTTGCTCAGGTAGTGCAGCTCATCCAGGATGGCACATCAATGCGTGCTGTGGCAAGAAGATTTGATGTGTCTCCCAGCACAGTGTCCAGAGCATGGAGGAGGTACCAGGAGACAGGCCAGTACACCAGGAGACGTGGAGGGGGCCGCAGGAGGACAACAACCCCGCAGCAGGACCGCTATCTGGTCCTTTGTGCAAGGAGGAACAGGAGGAGCACTGCCGGAGCCCTACAAAACGACCTTCAACAGGCCACTAATGTGCAGGTTTCTGCTCAAACAGTGAGAAACAGAATGCATGAGGATGGTATGAGGGCCCAACGTCCACAATTGGGGCCTGTGCTCACAGCCCAACACCGTGCAGCCCGATTGACCTTTGCCAGAGAACATCTTGGTTGGCAGATTCGCCATTGGCGCCCTGTGCTCTTCACAGATGAGAGCAGGTTCACACTGAACACATGTGACAGACGTGAGAGAGTCTGGAGACGCTGTGGAGAACGTTCTGCTGCCTGCAACATCCTCCAGCATGACCGGTTTGGCGGTGGGTCAGTGATGGTCTGGGGAGGCATATCCTTGGAGGGCCGCACAGACCTCTACGTGCTAGCCAGAGGTACCATGACTGCCATTAGGTACCGGGATGAGATCCTCAGACCCATTGTCAGACCATATGCTGGTGCAGTGGGCCCTGGGTTCCTGCTCATGCATGACAATGCTCGTCCTCATGTGGCCAGAGTGTGTCAGCAGTTCCTGTATGTCGAGGGCATTGCTGCTATGGACTGGCCTGCACGTTCCCCAGACCTGAATCCAATCGAGCACCTCTGGGACATCATGTCTCGTACCAACGCGATGTCGCACCACAGACTGTCCAGGAGTTGACCGATGCCCTGATCCAGGTCTGGGAGGAGATCCCTCAGGAGACCATCCGTCGTCTCATCAGGAGCATGCCCAGACGTTGTAGGGAGTGCATACAGGCACGTGGAGGCCACACACACTACTGAGCCTCATTTTGAATCGTCTTGAAGAATTTCCACAGAAGTTGGATCAGCCTATGTTCTCATTTTCCACTTTGATTTTGAGTATGATTCTGAATCCAGACCTTAATGGGCTAATGATTTTGATTTCCGTTGACCATTCTTAGGTTATTTTGCTCTAAACACATTCCTCTGTCTAATAAATAAAGATTTTCAGCTGAAATATTTCATTCATCGAGGTCTGTATTGTGTTTTTAGTTGTTCCCTTTATTTTTTTGAGCAGTATATATATATATTCATCCATTATCCTGCTCTCAGAGTCGCGGGGATGCTGGAGCCTATCCCAGCAGTCATTCGGCGGCAGGCGAGGAGACCCCCTGGACAGGCCGCCAGGCCATCACAGGGCCGACACACACTGGGATTATGTTTATTATGAAATTACGGCAGACACTACTCGTTGTAGTAATGAGATGGTAAACATTCAGTAAGCAACCTGTATTACCTGAAAAGATCTATGTGATGTGTGGTGAGCAGGCTTACAGCTGTTTCCTTGTGTGGTATCCCATGCAGCTCAGGGAGAGATCAAGTCACTCTCTCCTGTGTTAGAGCGTCACACCAACACCTCTACAGATGCCGTCACCGCCACGGCGAGACGCTTAGACGATGTTGGACGCGTAGCAGCTGAAAACAGAATGGCGTTGGCTCTAGCCTCACAGGGTGGCGTATTTCAGGTGATCGCCACTGAATGCTGTGCATATTTTACTAGCAGTGATGCTGAAATATCAGAAACCTCACAGAATATCACAGAGGGCGACCGCCACCATGTGGGGCTCAACGGCCTGCAGGTTTTCAGCTCCACCGGACAGCCCGTCCGGCCCGTATATAACATATAACATATATAATATGTGTGTGTGTGTGTGTGTTACTGCAACCCAATTTTCACCACAAGTAATCTTGACTGTTCAGAGTGCTCTCATAATTGTATTCAAGTGTCGGGACAAATGGACAAGACATTTCATCTCAGACATCACAAGAAGTTAATCAAAGGTGCAGTAACGTAATGATCAAGTGTTCCAGACCAAAACATCAAAATACAAAGTCATTAATGGAAGGTGAATTACAAACTGCGTTTTAAAATGTTGCCCTTACAAAGGTTAACTGATAACAAAGTCTATAAATAACAATGATAAAGTTCTATATTCTATAAAAACAGGGCTTCAAGCTGTAAAACATTTATGTTAACAAGCGTGTAGCTCATACGTGAGTTGTGGGTGATTTTGTGTAGCAAAAACGAGGTGTTATTTGCTGCCACAGACTGCGTAAAAGGTTTCCAAGTATATGCAGTGAGGAGTGACATAAACCAGATTTATCATGACATCACTGTCTGCATGCCAAAATAAGAGTCTCTACTCGGGATCCCTCAGGAAACTGCCCTCACTGGAGGGGGTAGACTAAACAGATGACAGCACTGGAAACGTTTCTCAAATCAAGAAGCGAAACGGAATGCTGCAGTCGGCCATCGCTGTGATGTAATGCGCCTCAAACGCTGCATCTTCCTCTGCACTGAAGTGGTTCTGCCAATCACCCACTTCCCCTTGGAAGACAACAGACAGACAGACAGACAGACGGACAGACAGACAGACAGACAGACAGACAGACAGACAGACAGACAGACAGACAGACAGACAGACAGACGGACAGATAGATAGATAGATAGACAGACAGACGGACAGATCAATCGATCGATCGATAGATAGATAGATAGACAGACAGACAAACAGACAGACAGACAGACAGACAGACAGACAGAGAGATAGATAGACAGACAGACAGAGACAGATAGATAGATAGATAGACAGACAGACAGACAGACAGACAGACAGACAGACAGACAGACAGACAGACAGACAGACAGACGGACAGAGAGATAGATAGATAGACAGATAGACAGACAGACAGAGACAGATAGATAGATAGACAGACAGACAGACAGACAGACAGACAGACAGACGGACAGATCGATCGATCGATCGACAGACAGACAGACAGACAGACAGACAGACAGACAGACAGACAGACAGACAGACAGACAGACAGACAGACAGACAGACAGACAGACAGACAGACAGACAGACAGACAGACAGATAGATAGATAGATAGATAGATAGATAGATAGATAGATAGATAGATAGATAGATAGATAGATAGATAGATAGATAGATAGATAGATAGATAGATAGACAGACAGACAGACAGACAGACAGACAGACAGACAGACAGACAGACAGACAGACAGACAGACAGACAGACAGACAGACAGACAGACAGACAGACAGACAGACAGACAGATAGATAGATAGATAGATAGATAGATAGATAGATAGATAGATAGATAGATAGATAGATAGATAGATAGATAGATAGATAGATAGATAGATAGATAGATAGATAGATAGACAGACAGACAGACAGACAGACAGACAGACAGACAGACAGACAGACAGACAGATAGATAGATAGATAGATAGATAGATAGATAGATAGATAGATAGATAGATAGATAGATAGATAGACAGACAGACAGACAGACAGACAGACAGACAGACAGACAGACAGATAGATAGATAGATAGATAGATAGATAGACAGACAGACAGACAGACAGATAGATAGATAGATAGACAGATAGACAGAAAGACAGAGACAGATAGATAGATAGACAGACAGACAGACAGACGGACAGATCGATCGATCGATCGATAGACAGACAGACAGACAGACAGACGGACAGATCGATAGATAGATAGATAGACAGACAAACAGATAGACAGATAGACAGACAGACAGACAGAGACAGATAGATAGATAGACAGACAGACAGACAGACAGACAGACAGACAGACGGACAGATCGATCGATCGATAGATAGATAGACAGACAAACAGACAGACAGACAGATAGATAGATAGACAGACAGACAGACAGACAGACAGATAGACAGACAGACAGACAGACAGAGACAGATAGATAGATAGACAGACAGACAGACAGACGGACAGATTGATCGATCGATAGATAGACAGACAGACAGACAGACAGACAGACAGACAGACAGACAGACAGACAGACAGACAGACGGATAGATAGATAGATGGACAGCCAGACAGACAAACAGACAGACAGACAGACACAGACGGATAGATAGATAGATGGACGGCCAGACAGACAGACAGACAGACACAGACACAGACAGATAGACAGACAGATAGATAGACAGATAGATAAAGGATTATTAATGTTTTTACTTTTTCACACTATCCCCACCCCCACCAACTGTCTGTCTCTCACCTTTTCTTAAGAACTGTGAGGCCTGTCGATTGAAGATGGTGTCCGGTACAGAGGAGTAGTTTGCCATGGGGTTTCCTTGCATGGCGGCAAATGATGTCAGCTGTGCTATTTTACCCACCACTTCACCGGAGAGTTGGTAACCGAGGAATTCCATGATTTTTTGGATCTCCCTGAAAGGATACTGAAAAAGACTGGCTTTAGTTTGTGAGAGAAGGCCACAGCGATTTACTTTTCTTTTCTTTTTTTACTGAATATTTGACATTGTCAAGATCTTTATACCTCCTTCATGTCTTCATAGAAAAGGTAGAGGATATTCTTCTTTTCCTTCTCCTTCCAGTAACCCTTCACATGGTCATACCAAGAACCCCAGCCCACTGCACACAAAATAATGATAATGATAATAATAATAATAATTAGAAAAGTGCTGATTACCTGAAAAAAACCATGCATTTTTATTTATCAAGGGACAGCACTCACACTTTCCCTTCATGAACCTGTCCAGGTACTGAGGCCAGGGTCCGGGCTCAGGCTGAATCAGATTCATATGGTCAAAGTGAAAATAGGACACCACGCTGTCTTTAGGGTTCCTGGCTACATAGATGATCTGAGAACACACACACACAAATAGTTAATTTAAAAAAAATTCACTGAGGTCATATTCAGCTTTTGTGATTTTCTCTATGTAAAGAATGATCCTAATAATCCAGTAAATCTGGAGGTGGGAAGACAGCCTGTCCCCACCTGTCACTAGTTTGTAACTTCTTAATAACATAAGCACTGATTTCAGAAAACATAAAATAACATTTGATCGCCGATACCTTGCATCCAGCCTCCCAGATAGTGTTAGGAAGGAGCTGGATAGGAAGATGAGTCTTGATGATCCGGGGAGGCTCCATAGTCTCCAGCTGTGTGAGCCCTACAGGCCGCGTGGTGGGAATTTAAACAATTACTACGGGGCATCACATGCATAGCCCATACCAATGCTGCACAAATGTACTACATTTAAGCATGAGACTAATTTGTTGAGTTTGATTTACCAGACAAAGTTGGATTCGGGGCTGTCATCTCCAGGAAAGGCATACGGAAGTGTGTTGGAGCCCGTCTAACCTTGTCCGCATCCCCATGGTTAAAGATTAAATCCACTATCTCTTGGGTCCATGTTGTTCCTTGAAGAAAGAGTCATAGTCTCTAGGGACTGTCGCGTTAAAACACGAGCGCCTACAAGAGAGATTTCTACAGCCGTACTTATATTGTGAGTGACCTTTACTCACTTTTACGGAGTAGTCCTTACCTGCCTTTGGATACGTTGCAATTATGACATCTTCTGGAAATGCCTTAAATGTCTCCACCCTTTTCCAGTGAGTTGCAATGGGTCCCAGCAGTGGAATCCCCTGCACGTCTTGCAAAGAGCAACGAGTTTCCCACCCCTTCACAGGAAGGACGAACACATCTTTACTTCTTTACTCTCACATAAGGTGGACGTTTCATTGAGGTGTCACAACACATTAAAACAATGTGTTAACACAAGCTGAGGCAAATGTTGCCATTCCATGTTAAATGACAAAAAAAGTGGTTTCAAATAACTACTTGATGCAACGTTGTTCATTCAACCACCCTAAAGGCAGTCGGTAAAACCAAGACGTGAATTTCTTTGCCACAAACTCAAGACACATTCTCTTTACCTCCCTGTAGACCCAAGTACATCTCAAAAATGAATTTTGTCCATTCCCATCAGATTTCTCTACCACATGATTAGCACTGTAAATGTGACCACCTATTTAAAGACTAAGGGGAGCAGCCAGTAATGGCAGTATTTCACGCAATAAAACCCACGTTACCTGGGTTCGATCCTCGCTCCCCATCGTTTGGTCGGACTGCCTGCTTCTTCTGACAGTTACCTGGCACCCGCTGCCCCGGACGAGTCTTCGGGGTTGCGCAAGGAAACACGGCGATCAACCAACCCGCTTCTACTTCCGCCCACCAGCTGTTCTACACGTGTTTCCCAATACAACCTCGGCGACTGCGTGACCAGACAGCCTGCTCACGAGACGGAAAACTCCGTACAGTTTCATGTACTTGCCTGTATTGCGCAGTACCCCGTGACAGTGGGGGCTTCCTAGCTTCGGGGGGGGGGGTAATTTCTAAATGAAATCTACACCATTGAGTTCACACGTTAATTTGGTGACAAAATGAATGCCGGGATCTTTATTGATTCCCCCCCCCACGCTTTCAAAAAAAACTTTACTCCACTCTAACAACACCACAGTCAGTCGTAAGCTGTACAATAATGTAAAGTAATGCAGATTTTACCTCTCTGCAGACAGTCTATCACACATACTAGTTGAGTTGAGAATTTTGACAAGGGTGGATGCATTCGTTCCGTGTTAAACAAACCGCTGTTTTATAGACACGTCTAGCGAGTATTTTGCTACCTTGCCTGAACCTGAGCATTCCATCCGTCCATCCATCCGTCCATCCATCATCCCAACCGCGTATCCTGCTCTCAGGGTCGCGGGGATGCTGGAGCCTACCCCAGCAGCCAATGGACGGCAGGCGGGGGAGACCCCCCCCCGGACAGGCCGCCCTGACGTCACAGCGCGTGCGGCACCTAAATAAAACAAGGTCGGCTGGTGAGCTGTCACGCCCCTTCAGCCTCCCTCCGTCCAAGCGGATCAACGACCCGACAGAGTCGCCGCGTAGCATCACGCCAAGTGTTGTCTGTAAATAACCAACACGTTACTAGAGATCTGGGTCCGCGGGAAAAGCGCTTCAGAAATGCAACGCTTATTGTTTTACAACCTGCAGCACGACAGCTTCTCCGCATTGTCCTGTTTCTCCGTTACGTGAGGCGCACCCCCCGATGGGGGCGTGGCCTTGGAGCTCGGCGCTTGATGACGCCAGCCAGCCTGTCTCTGACGTTGCACCAGTGCACGAGAGCGCCTTTACGGACCAGTACGCTTATTAAGGAAATGGCCTTAGTGCTCTCGAATGTTAACCGATGTTTACTTTTGTTCAAGAAACCCCAACGAGAAAATTAAAACAACCAACCCCCCCCCCCAAGTTAGTTAATTTTCTTGACACTGTTACTGCGAGCACTGAGTGAAGGACTCGAGACAGACCGCTGCACAGGCCCACGCGCGTTACCCTCGCCACGAAGCGAGCGAGCCGCGAGTGAACGCGGACGACCCGCCCACGTTGAAAGCTCCAGACTTCACACGGGGCTGCGTGATGTCAGTAGGTAGACAGGTCCGGGACGAGGGGCGGAACTAACGAAGCCCCATCGGAGCGAAACTCCGCGGCGTGCCCCGAACAAGATGAGCCATGGATGAGGAGGTTGCCGAAAGTTGGGAGGAAGCTGCTGACAGCGGGGTAAGAAATCTCAAACCCGACGCGTGTTAAGTTAGAGACGGGCCCTCTTGCGCCTGCTTTCTGACAGTTTTTTTTGGGGGGGGGGGCCTTAACGCCGGAGCTGTGAGAAGTCGTCTTACCCCCCCGTGTCAAGACTCCCACAGGCCGACACTAGCGCTGGCTAGCTAGCTAGCTCGCTAGCGCAAGGCTAACAAACTTGACGAGTTAGGGTTAACGCCAGCTAGCAAGCAAGCTATCGTTACAGCAGATGGCCGGTAAAGCTCAAACGGGGTTCGGCTAAGCTAACCTCGGCTACGTTATTCGCAATTTGCCGAAGCAGTGATTTATGGGACTACCGTAACGGGAACTCACGGCGGTACGTATAGCAAGCTAAGACAACTACTTCAAGCTAAAACAAAAGCTGTTGTGTTTGTTTTTTTGTGTGTTGGCCAAAACGCTAACGTTGTGTAGTTATCAGCGTGGCGATGCATTTAGGTTAGCTTCTGATTTAAAAAGAAGTCGCTAGTTAAAACAATGTGATCAGGGGCAACAGAAACCAGGGTAATATTCCTGGCTAACGTTATATAGCCGGTGTCAACAGGTAGCTCGTGGCCGGGGTGTTTAGCGAGCCGTTCCCGGCTATTTAATGGTGCTCGAGCCAAACGTCCTGAGGTTAGCTGGTGACGTCACCGACGTGGTTTTCAGAATAAGTGGGGGGGGGGGGGGGACGCGCGCTCTCCAGTCACAACCCTGATTCTCTTTTTAGAAGCTGCCCGGCTTTGCTAACTTTTATCTGTGTCTGATACAGACTGATAACGATAATAATGTGATTCTCTTCTTCTTCTTCTTTTTTAGCGATTCTTATTTTTGGTCTGCATCACTCGGAAGCTTCAAAGAACTAAGCGTTATTCATCTAGTTACATTGTAAATGGAAAGTTGCCCACAACTGCCTCACTTGCTAGCCAACGATAGCTCGGTGACCACAGTTGTGCCGTCTCCCCGCTGAGGCTTGGCAAGCGTCCTATAGAAGTAAAAATAGTGTGAAACTGAATCTAGCATTCCATCCACAGCTCCCATTTGCTTGCTACCTGCTGCACTTCCCTCCTATTCCCCAAAACAATCGCAGAACGCTTGATTCACAGTGCGGTAACATGGTTGGACTTTTCTTTTTCCACAGGAAATGGAAAGAAGATTAGAAGAAAAGCTAAGGATTAGCCAGAAAGAAAAGTAAGACCTCTAGGGCTCCAAGAACCCCTTCTTACTCTTATCCAAAGGAGTTGAATCAAGTGCAGCTGGACTTGGTATATATCTGTGAAGATGTTTCGCCTCTCATCCCAGAGGTGAAACGTCTTCACGGATATATATCAAGTCCAGCTGCACTTGATTCAACTCCTTTGGATAACCATGACCTGGATGAATGAGAACATTCACAGACACCCTTCTGACTCTTATGACTCAAATGTTACGGATGGTGTTATCTAGAATGTTATTTTTAACCCCCCCCCCAATTTACAGTCATTTATGGCTTCCAAATTTAATGGTCACTATCACTTGTCCCTTTGCCGCCAGAGTGACCAGTAGCAATTCTCCCCAGTCGCCACTGAAGACAGCCATAATGATCCAGGACGAACCTCTGCCAGCGGCACCACCGCCCCAGATCCGTATCCTAAAACGCCCCACCAGCAACGGGTCACTGGGGTCACCCTTGAATCAAAATAGGCCTACCCCACAGGTCAAGTCTCTGGCTCAGCGGGAGGCAGAGTACGCTGAGGCCAGGAAGAGAATTCTGGGCAGTGCCAGCCCAGAAGAATCGCCTCAGGACAAGCCCACTACAGACAGGTAATAATCACCATTTGGTGCCGCAGTGTCTGGAAGTTGCCTAAGGTTCTCTCAAGACTGCTTCAACCAATTACCTTGGTGGTCTGCCAAACCATCAACGAAGGGAAACTGTGTGATTTTTTTTTTCTTTCTTTTTTTTTAAGCTATTGTTTTCTCCTTTTTTTAAATTTTAGCAGACCTGGACGCAATAACTCTACCTTGCCTTTTGAGGAGACCCGATCAAACAATCACACTGTCCGCCAGCCAGCAGGCCCAGACGGCAGCCAAGGCTTCCGCCAGCACAGATAAGAAGGCAGGTACCTAGCCATTGCGGGGAGAGAGACCAGCAGCGGAATCATGCAGTAAATGGCCTGTCTCCCAGAAAAAAGAAGCACTGCTTTTTCAAAACTTGCTTTCCCTTCAGTTCCACGATATCGAATAGGCCATACATACGCAGGTCCCTACCTCTTCCCACGACCAGTGTGTGTGGAATTGGATGAGTCAATAATTGCTGAAGGAAGTCAAAAGTAAAATGGGCTCCTCTCTCTCTCTCCCCACTCCAATCTGTTTGACACTGTGATTAAGGACATTTTCGGGACTCACTGTGATGATCCCTTTAAGAGACACCTCCCTCCCACACACACACCCATCTACATCTATGAAGCCCAGAGAGTCCTCTCCCTCTCCTCAGTCCCTCGTGGGTCTGGAGACAGGTCTGTCACAGGAAACCTGTGTGGCCAAAGGCCCCTCTGGATAACAGCCATGGACATCTCTATATATAAAAAAAGACTTAAAGGAAGAATGGCTGAAGAGAAGAGGGGATTTGTAATCGGGGGGCCTTCAAATATGAAATGGGCCGATACATGTGTACCAGCTCCAACTGTACCCCAGCAATAATGCCAGAGATCACCATCCTGCCCTAACCCAGCCTTTCCCTATCATTATGTTTTGATGTCAGATGTTGTCTCGCTGTGTTTTTACCTTTTTCTTTTCCCTTGCTTCTCAATAATCTGAACATTGCCATTTGTTTTAAGGTTGAAGGTGAGGGTGATGTGTGTGTGAATGTTTGAGTATATGACAAGTTTTGTTTACGTTTTCTTTTTTTGCTTAGCTTTTCTGGTGTCTTCCCCACGAGTAACATAATTTCTATTTAAAAGTAAATGGAAAAAAAATAACATCGATACAAAAAAGGAGAATGTGGATTTCAGCCCGTTTTTAATCAGCTTTTCACTATTTTAGTACAAGACGGCAATGTCAGAGCGGTGTTTTAATCTAAGTGAACTAATAGCCCATTTTAAATTGACCTGTATATAATTGGTTAATTCAGATTCCATTCTGTCAGGGTGGTATAGACACAAACTCCAAGGGGGGTGGAGTCATATGGGGATTGAATTTTCTGCTGTGCCTCGTCAACCCCTCCATCATATCTACTGTTTAGATGCGTGCTCTGGTCTTAATGTGTCCTTCACTTATGTACGTAGGAACTCAGGTGCAAGTGAGAGACTGAATGAAAAGAACTAAGATTGTATTTTTCTGATGGGTAGGATTGCCCAAACAATAAATGTCCATATTATAAACTTCAGTTGGCACCTGCTTAAAAAAGTGTTTTTCAAAGTAAATCTGGGTTAATGTCATTGAAAATGTGTTGTGTCTCATGCTGAATTTGTTTTTTTGTAATGAGAGTAATCTATGAACGGCAGTCCATCTGTTGGTTTTAATGTTATTTTCGCTCACTTCTGTGACCATGAAATCTTGATGAAGAATAAGGCAGCATCACAATGTGTGATCAGTGTCTGGATGTATTGTGTATCACGCTGGCATGTTACTTGATGCACCAGTTCTAAAATGGAATTTGTAAGACGCCGCTGTGTAAGCAATAGAAATCTGGGGCGTCAAGTACTGTTGTGCCCATGCTTGTTTAGTTTCTCATCACCATTTGATGTCACGACAAGGATCTCAATGTAGCCATATTCAGCGGTGCAGATCTTGGCAAGGTATTTTTCCCCCAACAGAAAACTTATCTTGTTACGGTTGAATTCGGCATGTGCCTCCTGTATCACAACTTCGTTTGCTTACTGCACAGTGCTTGTGTAAGTGAATGAGAATGATAAACGTCAACTGGGAAATTGTGACTTCTGAGAGATTCTTTTGGAAATCTTAACCGAAAGTGCAAGAAGACAAACAGGGTTAGTTGAGCTCGGGGGTGAGAATAGAAACTGCCTGTAAATAATGATTTAATAAAAATGATTTGCCAAGTCATTTTCATGTTGTGGTACATTGGTGTACTGTACAGAGCAGATGACTCGACAGTCCTACGGATTATGGTGCCGCTAAAAGAGAAGAGCTAGCACAAACTCTCCAACTGATATACTGCAAAGGCCTTATTTTACTTTTGAAGGTCTGAGGGTGGAGGAGAGTGCAACGCCATGAATTTATATGGCAAAACTTGAGAACGTGGAAAGTTCTAGTTTGTTACTGGCGTAGTTTGAGGAACACCCTTCTGCAGAATGTGCTACAGTTTATGTGAATATGCCCACTGTAAGAGGGTGAGGGTGAACACGTATGGGTCCTCCACCTCTGGAGCCTCATGGACCTTGGCAGAGTGACCTCTGTTTTGGTCCCGCTTGGGCTCTGCTTTTGTTCCCTCTACTTCCCTTCATGTCTTAATGGCGGAAGGTGGACGGACTGCCCACTCGGGGAAACAAGTCACACGTCCCAAGAGTTAACCTCAAATGAGCGCAGAACAATATCACGTGCAATATGCCACAATAAATATTCTTGTTTGTTCAAATGATGCTTACCCCCGTGACAGATTTTCGTAGAACGCCTCGGTTTTGTCCCCGGTGCAGTGCTTCTGAGAAGGGAGGATGAGAACCCTCAAGTCAAGAGGAGAGTTACTGTACATGGGATGGAAGCAAAGGTCATCCATTAAGTCCTCCTTCACATCCTTAGGGGTTAGAATAAATATGAGTGCAGCTGAAATTCAAGGACACCGGTCAAATGTTGAACGGGGGCCAATTGGGGCTATTTTCAGAAGGCTCGTCTTGGCTTAAGAATGCTCAAAAGGAGTGTGTGGGTGTAGTATTATTGCATTAAATATGAGCATTTGGAAATACACGAGCCTGAAAAGTTGGGAAAAAATCTGAAGTATGAGTACCCAAGGTTTTGCAGAAACTGTAAAGGGCATAAGGCCTATGCATACTCGAGTTTTGTTATTTTTTTGGGAGGATGGAACGTGGACCTTTATTAGCAGGACAGTTGGGAGACCGGAAGTACAGGGTGAAGAGAGGAGAGATGAAACGGGAAAGGTCTTGAGACCAGGTTCAAGCCCCGGACAGCGATCAGGCCCGGGTCCAAGCGGTGTAGACCTGACTACCGTGCCAGGCTGAACCAGCAGGGTTCAACTGCTGCTGTCTCAACACTGTGTGCCATTCATTTCAATGGGGGGACTTCTAAACCCAAATACGAGCGTAATGGCCTACAAAGGGCTGGAACTGATGGGTTTTCCATTGCTGACCTTTACAAGAGCCCGGTCCCCGAGACACAATGACGGCTGTAACTTTGCCGCACTCAGCGGTTGATGTTATAAAGCCGAGAGAGGAAATAGGTCCTTTCCATGTTACAGATGGGTTTAGCGACTCGTATGCTGGCTCCTCCGGGGTCAGGAGAGTCTGTCAAGACAACCAACATGCTCCTCCGGGGAATCCCACGTTTCAGTGGAGCCGAGGAAGACGGAACAACTACACCACGTTTGGTTTAATTTGGCTCAGCTCTGTGGGGCAGTTGTGATTGACATGTGTAACAAGTGTCGCTGGGTCGGACTGCACGAGCACAACAGGGCATCAATTTAACGAAGACAACAATGACACGGGACAGAGAGGTTATTTGAACTGACCCAATGATGCCATATTTACCCAATATACAGAATATATTATAATCTTATATTATAATATATATATATAAATTATATTTTATAATCCCCCCCCCCTTTTTCTCCCCAACTGTACTTGGCCAATTACCCCATTTTCCGAGCGGTCCCGGTCGCTGCTCCACCCCCTCTGCCGATCCCAGCAGGGCTGCACACTACCACATGCCTCCTCTGATAGATGTGGAGTCACCAGCCGCTTCTTTTCACCTGACAGTGAGGAGTTTCACCAGGGGAACCTAGCGCATGGGAGGATCACGCTACCCCTCCCCCCTGAACAGGCGCCCCCAACGGACCAGAGGCGGCGCTAGTACAGCGACCAGGACACGCCCATATCTGGCTTCCCGCCCGCAGACACGGCCAATTGTGTCTGTAGGGACGCCCGACCAAGCCGGAGGAAGGAGGTAACAGGGATTTGAACTGGCTATACCTGTGTTGATAGGCAACGGAATAGACCGCCATGCCATCCAGACATCTTATAATCTCGAGGTGAGAGTCATGACCTGGACCTAGTCTTGTCAGGTAAAAAGCAAAGACCCTGTGGGAAAGGCCCCTAGATAGATCCTCTGTCCATCACCAATATGAACAATAGGTAATATGGGATTATTTCACAATCTCAGGACTACATGAAGAAGTAAAGTCCTTTTGGCTTGTTGAATGTCCCTCGCACTCCAAGTACACTCACACACAATAGAAAACAGTATTTATTAAAAACATTGGACAGTTTGAATGTTTTCATGACCTGTTGGCTGATATACCGAAACAGTGTGGTGCTGCTGACTATCTGTATTGCTTGGGTGAAACTAGTTGTGGCTCAGACCATCCATGGCTCTTTGGCTGCAGGAGAAAATAAGAAGCACTGTCCAACATCAGGGAGGCAGACGCTAGCTCACACCAATAACTGTGTATTGTGTCGAGGAGAGCGGTTGGTTCAGGGGTGGCCACGACGGAGAGTCAGACAAAAGGAGGTCAAGGCGCTTGTACTGCTTCTTTGAAGGCCGATTCCCACAAAGCGAGCGAAGACAGTTGAGCATGCCGAGGTCAATCAGCAGCTGAGGGAGAAAAACAAAAACTGCTTAACAGCTACATCATAAACAAGGCTCGGCGTTTTCGGTTTTTACCGATTTTCACCGAAAGATACCCAGATTTTGTAAAAGGAGCAGATCGGTTTAAACTGATTTTCATCCAGATTTTATGTTTCCACGGATCCAAAAGTTGTTCCTGTTCGTGTGAGGTTATGAAACAGTGTCCTCTTGTGGCGAAATTCGGCATGCTGGATGGCTTTGAAAAATAAAAACCGAAAACGCCGAGCCTTGATCATAAATTAACCACAACCTCAACAGCTATGCAAAGGACAGAATTTGGGATGGTGTGTGTGTGGGTGATATTCTTTCATACCCTATGCAATTTACATTAAGACAGCTACAAACCTCCAGGAAGAAGCAGATCAGGAAGTTCAGGGCCGCCAGGGCAACCAGCAGCATTTTGAAGTTCATATCGGAGATGTCATACAGTTGTAACAGTCGAATGAGGGCCGGACCGGGATACAGGACCAGCCAACTCATCAGAGCAAACACCACCAAGAGGATACAGACAAACAGCACTGGGAGAACAGGAGAAGATGTTATCAGCTTTCAGTAGGTCCACACTCTTCACCAGTTTTTAACAGAAGGAGAAAAATTATCTTCAAACCAGTCTCCTACGAAAGTAGAAATCTGAGAAACCAGCCTGACGTAACATGCACTAATGCACCATTCCTCCTGAGGTCTGAAACATGCCCCTTAATGGCGGTCCTGCTGAGTTTCTAAAGGAGGGCGCTGACAGTCACAGCATTTCATTTCATCGAACAGAAATGGGAAAACAAAACGAAAAGTTTTGGTCACAGAGTTTCATGAACTAAAAATTAAAGAAGTCCAGAATTTTATACACACGGCTTTGAACCAATCTGACCCACGATATGCTGACAAGCTCTTCTTCTTTCGGTTTGTTCCCCATTTCTCAGGGGTCGCCACAGCGGATTGTGTTGTTTTGTTTGTTCCCCCCCCCCTTTTTCTCCCCAATTGTACCCGGCCAATTACCCCACTCTTCCGAGCCGTCCCGGTCGTTCCTCCCCTCTGCTGATCCGGGGAGGGCTGGCACAAGGAGGAGTTTCGCGAGGAGTTTCGTGAGGAGTTTCGCCAGGGAGACATAGTGCGTGGCAGGATCACGCTATTCCCCCCCAGTTCCCCCTCCCCCCTGAACAGGCACCCTGGCCAACCAGAGGAGGTGCTAGCGCAGCGACCAGGACACATACCCACATCCGGCTTCCCACCCGCAGACACGGCCAATTGTGTCTGTAGGGACGCCCGACCAATCCAGAGGTAACACAGGGATTCGAACTGGCGATCCCCGTGTTGGTAGCCAACGGAATAGACAGCTATGCCACCTGGACGCCCTCGATTTGGCAAAATTTTGCGTCGGATGCCCTTCCTGACATAACCCCTGACCCTATGGACGGGGCACAGGTAAAGCGCTGGATGCCATCCCGGTATTCATGGACTTGTGTCCATGTGGGCACAATATGCTGACAATAAAGAAAAGAAACTACTGAAAAAAAAACCACACACACATTGGAAGTGAAACTCCCATTTATCAGTAAGGACTGTTCATCAGAGTGGTCTGGTATCTGATTTTATCTCCTTAACACCACCTGCTTTCTTAAATCCCACAAAATGGCACGTCTACAAACTTCAACCCCTTTTAAACCTCATACAGAAGTTGTCTCCATTCAAATTACCGTGTCATGGATCAGAATTACATTTGTGATACACGTCTGGTTTTAGGACAAGGCAGGGCGAAGACACTGTCTCCATTAAATAAAGATATTCAAGGTTTGGGTAAAAGGTTCATCAATTTAATCACTTTGATCTGAATAATAATAACAATAATAATAACAATAACAACATCTATGAACATTGTTCCCCACACATCTGAAAACACTACAGAAAGCGAATAAAGGCAGTTAACAAGAAACAAAAACGAGTGCAAATCTCCAGCAGTCAACTACTGCACAGGATGAGAGCGGTTACTAGGACTTCCTCCAGGAAGTCAGACCTCCTCCGATATCCTTTTGATTTGCTTATCACAAGACTTTACTCACTGGAGGGAAGCAAAAACTGCATTTTGTTTCTAGCCTTGGAAGACAAAAGAGGTTTTTCCTAATACACCAAATCATCCCAGGCCAGGAAATAGTGACGCCGTGACACCCATTGAGCATGCGTGGGTTTTCCTTTTATTTCCCAAAGACAGATCTGTGACCTGAGTAAATGCACGGTGCGACAGGGACAGGTGATTTCTGGCTACTTACCGTTGTGGTACAGAGGTTTTTTGTAAGGGTAGCCTTTGGTGACCACCACGGCCATGATGATGTACTGGTAGCCAGACAGGGCGAACACACACGTGTCCTCCAGGTTGGGCAGATTAGCCGCTCCAGACTGCGTTGAGTTTAGTGGAAAATACCTAAAGAGAGAGAGAGGCGAGGAATGAACGACACGCAGGGGAAATCTTGTATGTCTACCGCAGAAAGACGCGCCAAGAAATGAAACGAACAGCAAATATTACAGCAATGGTAGGAAAGATTATCAACTTCATCTGCTTCTATCTCCGTCACACTTCACCTACGAACTTTGCAAAATGCAAATAGGTCCCTGCCAGGAAAATGCCATCATCCAATTTTGTAGATATAGCGTCTGTCAGCACACAGTCATCAATATTTTTTTTGGGGGGGTCCCCCCCCCAATTGTATCCGGCCAATTACCTCACTCTTTCGAGCTGCCCTGGTCGCTGCTCCACCCCCTCTGCTGATCCGGGGAGGGCTGCAGACTACCACATGCCTCCTCCAATATATGTGGAGTCGCCAGCTGCTTCTTTTCACCTGACAGTGAGGAGTTTCACCAGGGGGACGTAGTGCGTAGGAGGATCACCCTATTCCCCCCCCCCCCCCAAACAGGCGCCCTGACCAACCAGCGGAGGCGCAAGTGCAGCGACCAGGACACATACCCACATTTGGCTTACCACCCGCAGACACGGCCAATTGTGTCTGTAGGGACGCCCGACCAAGCCGGAGGTAATACGGGGATTCGAACTGGCGATCCCCTTGTTGGTAGGCAACAGAATAGACCGCTACACTGACAGGAGAGGCCAGGGAGGACGCTCTGCCGCGCTTCAGTGCTGAAAACACTCAGTAGGATTTTTTTTTTCCAACTGATGGTCTGGCAAACAGAGTTTCATTTCATGGCCATGACAACAAAGGCAAAAAAAAAAATCGACAGGTTGTTTCTGTCACACGGTTTCCTTCTGACTGAGTTCCTACTACATTGACCCCATTTAATTTTACCATAAAAGTACCATAAAAATATACAAAGCGTGTCTGACCAGTCTTGTGACATGGTGATGAAGAGAGCAGCCACTTGGCCCAGGATGATCATGGAGGTGTGCAGGAACAGGCTCCCCAGGACAGGCAAGGCCAGCAGGCTGGCCGGGGGTCTGCGGGGATGGAGCTCCGTGCTGGGGCCCCCTTTCCCCATCACAATCGCCAAGAGTGTTACGAGGACCAAATCGAAGTAAAGGAACTGTAGGTCTCCCAGATTGGTCTTCACCTGGGCGGAGACGGGAGAAAGCAGGGAGTCGCTGTGAGCTGCTGCAGGGACAGCGGTGGGTGATGAAAATGTAATCTCAAGAGCCGATCAGACACAAAACCCTGGCTGGGCTGTAGCTGCACAGAGTGTATCTACGTGGCTCAGACAGCTTGGCAAGTAAGTTTATACGTAAGAAAAATTGGCATTTGCATTTTACAATTTGCAATAAGTGACAAATGGTTGTGCTGATGAGAAGAAATGACCTGCCAGAGAAGGTAACAATATGGCTTCTTAAAATCTAATCTGCTATCTCCGTCCCGGTTGCAAGAAAAATAAACTGTTGTGCATGTAGCCAATCCACCAGTTTTCTTGTTAGGCAACACAGGAAGTAATTAAATGGGGAGAAAAGGCAGCAGTTTGAGGTATCTGTCATCATACTAAACAGCAGTAATGTAAAGGATGGGATGTGTTAAACTTGGGGGTGTATATGTCACAAAAGGTCACACATCTGAGTGACATGAAACTTGGCCTGTGGGATTGGGTGCTGTCAGGCCGCCAATATCTGTGGGCGTGCCCACATGCTGTTGGGAGGCCCCTGCGCTTGTCTGCTGAGACCCCCCCCCCCACCAGTGTGATACCCCAAAATCTGGTCCTTACTGAATGCAATATCACCTCTGGCCAGCAGATGCTGCGGTTAGAAATAATGGAATAATTTTTTTTTTGTTTTTATGACTTTCCAGTGAGGCTGGGGGGTTTCCTTTGTTAGGTGGTCCAACACTTGACTGCAATACCCAAAAAAGTGCATTATGGAACTGAAGGAAACTTGGGATATTTAGATGGGGCAAAAGTTTTAAACATGGAAAGTTCGAGTCAATTTTTCTCGAGCTAAACTGAAAGTTTCTAAATTTTCCATGCAAACTCTTAAAAAATCTTTGAATGTTTTATTTGCAATAATTTGTTTATTTATTCATGGAAACATTTCTACTTTGTGGAAAAACAGTCAATTCACCTGGTATATTCTCTCAAAAATGCTAATTACACAGAATAATAATTTCAAGGGCCCTGCGATGGCCTGGCGTCCTGTCCAGGGTGTTTCCCCGCCTCCCGCCCAATGACTGCTGGGACAGGCTCCAGCATTCCCACAACCCTGAGAGCAGGATAAGTGGTTTGGATGATGGATAAGTTCAAGAGACAACTTTTGCTGTGGACAGTAAAGCCATTGTACTACATCCTAGAGCAGGGGTGGGCAGTCTTATCCAGCAAGGGCCAGTGTGGGTGAAGGTTTTTGTTCTAACCAAGCAGTTACACACCTGATCCCACTAATCAACCAGTAGAGTCTTTGCTGAGGAACTTGATTAGGAGACACAGGCGTGTAACTGCTTGGTTGGAACAAAAACCTGCACCCACACCGGCCCTTTCTGGATAAGACTGCCCACCCCTGTGCTAGAGCATGCAAGTGGTGTTTGACTGCAAATACAACAAAAAGGAGTGAACCATCATTTCTCAACCACAGGTCGCCTCCAAGGTCACTTTATAGTTAGGTAGTAAATTCAGCATCACAGCGGCAGACCACGGGGGCCGCGTCAGAATAACTGCATCCAATCTCTCAAATTCCTGGATAGTCGACCAGCCACCAACACAGATTTGAGTTGCCTGGTAATTTTTTCCACTCAGATGGTTTCTAACCATCTGAGGGAAGCTCATCCAGGATCTTGGCTGTATCTCCACATTATAAAGAAATTCAGCAGGCAAATGCTCATCTTCGACACACACTGGGCTGCTGGAAACACTTCCTTTTTGCAGATGAATCCCAGTTTGGGCGGGAATGGGCTGGGAAATTACACCTATTTTGTCAGGTGAGTGAATATGATAGATTGTTATGATCAGTAGAGGCAGACAGACAATGGAATTAAGTAATGGAAAAGGGGTTTATTGGAAGTGATGTTGGTAAGCCAGTAGGGGGCAGTCTTCCCTCTGGTCTTATAATGAAAACAACAAATACCAAATCCCAGCGCAGTGACGGGGACACTGTGCTGTAGGAGATGCCGTCCTTCGGATGAGACGTAAAACTGAGGTCCTGACTCACTGTGGTCATTAAAGCTCCCACGGCACTTATCACAAAGAGTAGGTGCTCTCCCGGTGTCCTGGCAAAATTCCCAACCTGGCTCTCTCCATCTGGCCACCTAATCATCCTGCCATTTAATTGGCTCAATGATTCCTCCCTCTCCACCTCAAGCTGATGTGTGGTGAGCATTCTGGCGCAAAATGGCTGCCGTGCTGCACATTGGTGGTGGTTGAAGTGAGTTCCCCCCTTCAATGTGAAGCGCTTCGAGTATCTAGAAAAGGGCTATATAAATGTAATGATTATTCTTGTAGGAGTAAAGGGGAATGAGAATGGCAGGCAAGGCAGAAAGTAGAGAGACGACGACAGAGCTGGACTGAGTTGAATGGTGGATGGCAAAGCCAAACTGAGCAGGACAGACAGACGAGGAAGTGAGCGTGGCTGGATAAGTGAGACAGGCAGGCAGGGGAACCGGAGTAGTGATCTTGGAAGCACAAGGAGACACGGTAAATACGGGTAACGCAAACAACACTGGGAGTAACTCCGACTATACAGTTGCAGAGTGGCCGAGAACGAGAAACTGCCACTGGAGCTGAAACAAAGATCTGGACACGAGTGGATAGAAAAGTGTGGAGCTGATGGAAGGCAGGCACGCACCCTGGGCAGGTAAGCTGAATGAGCCTCAAATCAGAAGGGAGCCCGAGAGTGCCAGGGAAGGAAGCCACGCCCACAACAGTGACAGTACATCATGGTAAAGATTAGGGCTGCCCCCGACCAAAGATCTACCCAGTGAACGAGCAGCTGTAAGTTCAAGCCATTTGTCAACTATTCGTTGCCTGTTCATGGTATTAATTTAATTATTTAAATATATGTTTTTTTGGGGTATAAGAAAATGGTTCGAGTTCGGGGGCTGAGAAAGAATGCAAAAGTAACATTTTTAACACTGTGCCACATTACATAGAAATACAAAACCGTAATATCCATCCATCCATCATCCAAACCGCTCGCTCTCAGGGTCGCGGGGATGCTGGAGCCTATCCCAGCAGTCATACACCCCGGACAGGCCGCCAGGCCATCACAGGGCCCCAAATGAGCCACTGTATGAGCAAACTTGCCTGGTGGAAAAAAAAAAAGAGCTTGACCTTAAATTAGTGGAAGAAACAACAACGAGCAAAGCAGTGATATTTGACAGCACTTTACAGTAAACACAACACATTTACAGCACATCTACAAAGGAAATAACCTTGTGATGTTCTCTGTGGTAACTGTAGCCTAAAGTGAAAGTCTGAAACCGCAACCGCATCGCTGCACCAGGTGTGCAGCTGCCAGCACAGAGCCTATGAAAGGCTGGCGTGTTGACGACACAACTGAAAAACAAGCATCTCATCTCATCTCAACTTCCGCCGCTTTTCCGGGGTCGGGTCGCGGTTAAAAAGGAGCCTATTGAATAAAATACACAAAGAGAAACCGTAGCCCGCTTATTAACCACACGCCAGAAGAAGTGGGGGACGCCCCCAACGCGGAAAAGAAGGGTTCCAACGTGTTTCACCTCCCGGAGCCGTGGCAGTTAAAGATGGGGCGCTCTGCTCTGCCGTTGCTCCCCGTCGCCCGAGCTTAACAGCGGAAACCATGGCGGTGAAGACATGAAGACATGCTGTGTGCCGTCAACAGGACAAATGGGGAGGGAGTCTCTAACGAACGAGTCTTAGTGTACAAGCGTCTGCCATGAACACGTTCTCTAGACAGGAAAACCATAATAATAATAATTATAATAATAATGAGCCCTTAAATGTTATAAGAGCACGCATGAAGCGAGCCGCCTGTTAACGACACCGGTGGAAGAGGTAATGAATAACGGTTCTGATGTGTCAGAACAACCAGCGAGGGGGCAGAACATTTCGTTAATTTATTAGGAACCATAGGAACCAGCCGTGTATCATGTCCCTGACTGACTGAGTGTCACCGCTCCCTGTTTCTTTATTTCAAATTAAAAGCATTCACACGTTTCATGCAGGGTTTTTTAAGCGTTTCATATAGTTTTTTTCTGCAACTAAGTGAACAATGAAATAGTGGTCGGCTAAGACTTTTCTCATCGACTAATAATTGGTTGACTATTTGGGGGCAGCCCTGATAAAAAAATATATAAACATGACATAAAACAGACATGAACTACAGACAGCCGACATACACATTTCACTGACGGCAATTTAAATGTAAATGGTAATTGTAAATGGATTACATTTACTATATAGCCCTTTTCTAGTCTACCGACCAATCAGAGTGTTTTACAATGTATGCCTCACATTCACACACACATTCATACACACATTCAGTGATGTGCAGTCAGGGGAGGCAGGGTAGGCAGTGCCTCACCCAGGCTAATAAGAAAAAAAATGAAATATCATGATAGTTACAAAACATATTCATTTTTTAACTTTAATTTGTTAAGATTGTTGTAAAAAAATAATTTAAAAAATCATGTAAAATTTGTTGTTTTATCAATAAAAGGCATGCCCTATTCAGGATGGCTTGCTCCCAAAGCTAGCGTTCGTGAACGCAGGCTGCTGAGGCAGAGTCTGCTTGTGCCTCTCTTGGGCACAAATAAATACAGTTCACTGCCTACCCAGCCATGGACCTCACTGCACCTTACTGCACACATTCACACACTGATGGTGGAGGCTGCCATGCAAGGCCCCAACCTGTCCATCAGAAGCAGTTAGGGGTTCAGTGTCTTGCTCAAGTACACTTAGACATGCTCTCTGGAGGAGCCGGGGATCGAACCAGGAACCATTCGATTACTAGACGACAACCCGCTCTACCTCCTGAGCCATGCCATGCCACCCCCCCCCTCAAAAAAAGTACGCTGATGTTCTGATAAGATCATGAGGCCCATTGTCCTGCCATTCATTTACCAACATCACCTCATCTTTCAGCATTACAACTTACCCTTTCTTCCCAAAGATCTTCCTACGCTGTTCCTAGAAACTTATAAGTCCCCAAGAATGCAGGGCATGGAAGACCGGGAATGTTATAACACTCCCGGTCTTCCATGCCCCGCATTCTCACTGGATACGTCACTCACTGGGAATGTTTGGGACGCCACATATATATATATATGTGTGTGTGTGTGTGTGTGTGTGTGTGTGTGTGTGTGTGTGTGTGTGTGTGTGTGTACAATAGCATTTCCAGGTACCATTGAAAACAGGTAAGGAAACATCCATTGATTATGATCCAAAATGCAATGAACTCTTTGTGAAGGAGATGTGTAACATTTCCTAAGACATGTCTTGATGTGTACTCCATAATCCAGGCAAGAACATCCCAGGAAGTTGAATCAGTTCATCCGGACACAACGTTTATTGGGAGAAACGTTTCATCACTCATCTAAGTGACCCATCCAGTCGGTGGGCTCTTACCCAGAAAGGGCCGGTGTGGGTGCAGGTTTTTGTTCCAACCAAACAGTTATACACCTGATCCCACTAACCAACCAGTAGGGTCTTTGCTGGGGAACCTGATTAGGAGACACAGGTGTGTAACTGCTTGCTCGGAACAAAAACCTTCACCCACACTGGCCCTTTCTGGATAAGCCTGCCCCCCCCCCCCCGGAAGGGACTGCAGGTATTCCCCAACCTAAACAGCCCAGCTGCATAACGACCGAAACCAACGATCGGTTTCATATGCAAATTGCATATGCACATCATTAACTAGAGTTACAATGGCCATGTGTTTCCAAGACAAATTGGCACACCGTTTGATCCACCACACTTGTTTTAAAGTAACCATGACCACTAGAAGCCTTCCTGTCTCTACAGTTATGTAAAGTCTGTAGATTAGTGTAGTTTATGTCAACTGACTGCGTTCTTTAACTGAACAGCAACTCGGTTCCTTCGAATTCAGTACGTGTTGCTTTTGTAATATCGTTGTGTTTCTAAGGATAAGCAGAAACCCGAGGACGGGGCAGAGACAGAGTGTGTAAAAGTGAGTGTGCGATGGAGCCCACCGCTACTCACTGTGTAGAGAATGAGGACAGAGCTGAACTGGATGAGGCTGTACAGGGCCATGTATCTGAAGAGACTGAAGGAGGTGACCAGAGAGCACCTGCCTTCTCTGAACAGAAAAGATAAGAAAAAAAAAAACCTGGATTAACTTGGTTCCCACAGAGGGCACAAATACATTTCAAATTTTACAGACCCATAAGCTGTCTTATAAAAGTTCCATTCCAGTGACTTTAATTCATTTGAAGACTGCTTAGAAAACGCCTTGAACTTGCAGTAACGGATACAGACGCTTCTGCTACTGTTTCCACCGAAGCAATAGATGCACTAACCTTTATCAGATCCCACCACCCTCTCAAGAACCATGAGCACGTTTGTTTTTTTTGGGAGGGGGGATTTCCCCCCCTTTTTGTACCCGGACAATTACCCCACTCTTCCGAGCCATCCCGGTCACTACGCCACCCCCTCTGTCGATCCGGGGAGGGCTGCAGACTACCACATGCCTCCTCCAATACATGTGGACTTGTCAGCCGCTTCTTTTCACCTGACAGTGAGGAGTTTCACCAGGGGGACGTAGCGCGTGGGAGGGTCACGCTATTCCCCCCTGTTCCCCCTCCCCCCCGAAAAGGCGCCCCGACCAACCAGAGGAGGCGCTAGTGCAGCGACCAGGACACATACCCCCATCCGGCTTCCCACCCGCAGACACAGCCAATTGTGTCAATAGAGACGCCTGACCAAGCTGGAGGTAACACGGGGATTTGAACCAGCAATCCGCCTGTTGGTAGGCCACAAATAGGCCGCTACGCTACCCGGATACTCCCCTACACAGTAGGTATTTGATTAAGAAGTTCACTTCCTGTCATACACTGGAAGGGAACACATGAAAATCGTCAACACAGCTCATCTAACATAAACTATACACACACACACACACACACACACACACACACACACACACACACATATATATATATATATATATATATATATATATATATATAGTACTATTGTGGCAATGTTGAGGGTGTGTAATGGTTTGATTTTCTCTGCGTTTCATTTCAAATTGACATGTGCAATCCCTTGTTCTAACAAGACGCCACCAGCATGACCGCGATGCCAGTTAGGGAGGATGCAGACTTTCATGTGTGTCCAGTGATACACAGAGGGTGGGTATTATGGTGGAGAATACCATGTAGGCTACCTTGATGGGACTTAACTGGTAAAGAATTTGTTTATCAAGTAAAGGACCAGTGTGTAGGATGTAGTGGCATCTAATGGTGAGGAGGTTGCAGATTGCAACCAACTGAATACCCCGACACTCACCCCTCCCTTTCCAATCGTGTAGGAGAACCTACAGTGGCCTTCGGGTACCAGTAGCTACTTCCAAAATTATGTCATCATTCATCATCTACAACCGTGTCAAGTAGCCATAATATGTCAAGTGATGAGGTTCCAAAATTAAGTTTAGTCTTTAAAATTTGTCAACATTTGGGTTCTCAAACTTCTCAACACAAAATGGTTAGCCAGCATCAGCAACCACTTCCATTTCTTCTTCTTCATCTTCCAACCGGGGCAGTGGCGCCAGCACCACCAAATTCAAACTGCCACTTCATCGTAAAAATGCGAAAGGCCCTCTCTCGAGCCCGTGCTTGGTTTGTCTGTTCAGGGCTACTGCAGAAACATGGCGGTGCAACACGGCAGGCTCTGTGGAAGAGGACCCGCTCCCTATGTAGCTATATGAAGGGCTCATTCTAAGCTAATAAAAACACACTGATTCATAGTTTCAGGTGATTATACACTAACGAAAACATCGATATGAATATTATATTCCATTTCAGTCAATAGAGCCCCCTAAATCCTACACACTGGTCCTATAACTCAACAACAGCACAAGCTGTGCCGCAACGAATGAGCCAAACAAAAGGGTGAAGCTATTTTTATTATATTTATATTTTCACATTTAGCAGTCACATTTTGTCCAGAGCAATTTAAGAGACTCAGCAACTGGAAGATATATTCGTGTCGACCTATAGACATCTTAAAAACTCTGAATAGTAATCATAATGGACGTAAATGGCTTAAATGCACTGTTTGTGTATGTGTGCACACTCACGTGCATGTTTACCTAATGAGCAGCGGTACACAGCTGATGTTGTCTGACTTGGAGGTGAAAGGGGAGGCTACGGAGGCCTCGGCTTCAGACAGCGACACCCCCACATCAGCGGCCCTCAGGGCCCCACAGTCGTTGGCTCCATCCCCACACATCCCCACACGGTAGCTACAATCAGAGGACAGGTTTGTCTGTAAGTACAGGTAATACAGCTCTGAAGGTTAATGACTGTCAAGTTCCTCCTCGCTACGGTGTGCCCACATGACCATAGTAGTGTGAAATACAGACTGCAGCTCTTCACTGGTACATGGATAATCAAGGGGATCATTTTTTTTAATGTATATAAAATATACACACACACACACACACACACACACACACACACACACACCGATCAACTAAACATGGAAACCACCTCAAAGAAGGTTGAATCGGTTCATCTGGATACAACGTTTATTGATAGATACGTTTCATCACTCAACTAAGTGACCTCTTCAGTCTAATTTGTATAATTCAGTCTAGTTTGGGCGGCATGGTGGCCCAGTTGTTAGTGCTGTCGTCTCACAGCAAGAAGGCCCTGGGTTCAAACCCCGGGGTAATCCAACCTTGGGGGTCATCCCAGGTCGTCCTCTGTGTGGAGTTTGCATGTTCTCCCCATGTCTGTGTGGGTTTTTTCCAGGTGGTCTGGTTTCCCTCCATCATCAAAAAGACATGCATGTTAGGGTTAATACTCCTGTCTGTGCCCCTGACCGAGGCAGGGCATGACAAACTGGAGGTGGTCCCCGGGCGCTGCACAGCAGCTGCCCACTGCTCCTAGCTACACCGCTAGGATGGGTTAAATGCAGAGCATGAATTTCCCCATGGGGACTAATGAAGTACATCAAAATAAAAAAAATAAAAATAAACTGACTGCAAGTATTCCCACCCTTATAAACAATACAGTTGCATAACAACTGAAACCAACGACCGGTTTCATATGCAAATATGAGTGTGACCATTAACTAGAGTTTCAATGACCATGTGTACTATTCACAGCAGATTTGGGAATGTTTGCAATCACAGCATTTTAAGATGGTGACAGATGTACTCTCAGGCTCTCCCTCAGTTCAGGGATGGTCATTCCTGCTTCACATAGATGGCCTCTTTGACTCCCTGTTCAAACCAGAGTTCCTCCCTATCAAGGATGTGCACATCCTCATCCTTGAAAGAGTGGCCACTGGCCTGTAGATGGGTGTAGACTGCGGAGTCCTGGTCTGATGTGTTAGCTCTCCTGTGTTGTGTCATCCTCTTCGCCAGCGTCTGTTTAGTTTCCCCAGTGTACAAGTCATGGCAATCCTCCCAGCACTTAACAGTGTACACTATATTGCCCTGTTTGTGCCAGGGGACCTGATCCTTGGGGTGGACCAACTTCTGGCGCAGCATGTTTTGGGGTTTGAAAGCAACTGAGATGCAGTGTTTGGATAATATGCGTCTCAACTTTTCCGACACTCCCGCCACATATGGAATCACCATGGTTTACGCTTAGGCAGCGGTTGTCCATCTCCTCTCTGCGATTGGCTGGTGCACCGTTTGGGCATCCTTCTGGCTTTGACAAACGCCCAGTCAGGAGAACCACATTTAACCAGGGCCTGTTTAATATGGGATTTCTCCCCTCCCCCAGCCACTGAGTTGGTGGGGACGTTGTCAGCTCGGTCCAGCAGCCTGAGACTGTACAAGCGAAAAGATGGGGGCTGAGGGTTATTGAGTGTCAGAGCCACTATCCACGATGAAACAAGGAACATCCACGAGTACATCAGAAAGAGGGCCCCCCAGGATGATCTGCTGAGTGAGTACCTCAAGCGGCAGAAGACAGAGTGGGGAGGAAGAAGAGGAGGTATCATGGAAGACCAAACTCCTCCATAGAATATGCCATCGACAGATAGAAGACGCAGCCGATATCGAGAAATCCTACCAGTGGCTAGAAAAGGCTGGACTGAAAGACAGCACAGAGGCTCTGATCATAGCAGCACAAGAACAGGCACTCAGCACCAGATCAATCGAGGCAGTGGTCTACCACACCAGACAAGACTCAAGATGCAGGCTGTGCAATGACACCCCTGAGACAGTCCAGCACTTGGTAGCAGGGTGTAAAATGCTAGCTGGGAAAGCATACACTGAAAGGCATAACCAAGTGGCTGGGATAGTGTACAGGAATGTCTGTACTGAATACAGACCGGAAGTCCCCAAGTCCAAATGGGAGACACTGCCAAAGGTGGTTGAGAATGGCAGAGCTAAGATCCTGTGGGGCTTCAGAGTTCTAGATTGACAAGCAGGTGCTGGCTAACCAACCAGACATTGTGCTGGTCGACAAGCAACAGAGGACAGCAGTAGTGATCAATATAGCGATCCCAACCAATGGCAACATCAGGAAGAAAGAGCCTGAGAAGCTAGAGAAATACCAAGGGCTCAACGAAGAACTAGATCGGATGTGGAAGGTGAAATCCATATTAGTCCCAGTGGTAATAGCAACACTAGGGGCTGTGACCCCCAAAATGGGAGAGTGGCTCCTGCAGATTCTAGGAACAACATCTGAGGTCTCTGTCCGGAAGAGTGTGGTCCTTGGAACAGCTAAGATATTGCGCAGAACCCTCGAACTCCCAGGCCTCTCGTAGAGGACCTGAGCTTGAGGAAGACAAACACCACCCGAAAAAGGGTGATAGGGAGATTTATGTTTTGCTTTCCATGTATTTTTCCTCTCAATTCCATATCTGCCAACTCTGGACCTCTATTCTTTTTTCAAGTCAGTCGTTCCTCTGTTGTCCCCCATTCATCCCAGTTTTTGCTGCAACTCACTTCAGTTTCTGAAGCTCCTTCACCAGCTGGGTCTTCTGCTCAGGGGCCATGCGTGCAAATACTGTGGCTCGCATCAACACCTGCATTAAGAACAACAACAAAAGCAATACCCATGTTTCCGTCCAGATGTTCATCTTATTCAAAAGGAACTTTTGAGAGAGCTAAAAACATTAACACACAAATCAGGTGTTTTTCCATTAGTTGGTTTACAGTAAATATTTTCCCCCCAATTTGGCATTTCCATTCAGCTTTTCTTAAATGCAGTTTTGAATTCCCACAATTTAGCTTGGTAGAAACATAGAAAGTGATTTCATCTGTGCAAAAAAAAAGAAAACCTAAGTTTTAAACATGTCAAAATCATTCCTCTGGTTCGAGGAAACTATCGTTATTATTGAACCATCATCCCTTCAACTCATGCCTCTAGTTGTGACGTAACGTGTTACGGTTAAATGCTTGACCGAGGTTTGCAGGTTGCCTTGTCATTTATTTTTCCACTATGGGATGGAACACAGAATCTTACTTTTGAAAGATATTCAGGAAAATGGTCACAGAGGGCGGAGAAAGACTTGCCGTTGACAGCTAAGTGATAGCTGGTACCACTCTGGTACAAACCCTGTGAAGGAGGAGGGGGGGGGAAACAAGTCAGTGGTGACGGCTGTCAAACTCCACCCTGGTCATGGTAAATAAATACCACAACATGTAGATGTACCTGCTAACATCTAGGCACCCCCTAGTTCAACTATCTTTGGCTGAATCTCTTGGTTAAAAGAAAATAATGGCACCTCTGAAGGGCACAAACTAAAATGTGACATTTCTGCACATTTTGATGATAAATTACACATTTAGTTGCTGAATTTAAAAGATAAAGAGTCAGGCTCTGTCATTCAGGACATGGTAACACAATCTTTGGCAAAAAAAACAAAACCTAATAAAACATGAAAAGAAAAAGCTTGAAAATGTTTCCTGTAACAGAATAGGAGTCTTTCTTGAAGAGTCACTAATCCCGAGACCATTTTAATGAGTTTGCTGACATCTACTGATTAAACACGTGTAAAGGTTAAAAACATGGCAGGCTGGTCTTGGTAATCCAGCCATCCATTATCCAAAGCACTTATCCTGCTCTCAGGTCACGGGGATGCTGGAGCCTATCCCAGCAGTCATTGGGCAGCAGGCGGGGAGACACCCTGGACAGGCCGCCAGGCCATCTCACAGGGCCCACACACACTTGCTTGCTTGCTGGTTGTCCATCGTGCCCGATGATGACCATCTTCTTCTATTTGTGGGTCCTTTGAGGACTCAGATAGCAGAAGATACCTGCGCAGAGATGGTTTTTCAAAGTGGCATGGGCGGTGCGCTTCTCCCAACGCCACTTGACTTGATTGTAGAGGAGATGGTTCCGATGGCAAGGGGGATCCCTAGACGACCGGCACCTCCACACAACTGCAGGGGGCTGCCGGAAATCCAGTTTTTCGGAAACCACCTCGAAGCGTACCGCCACAGCTTGCTTTTCTGTTGAGGTAAGCTCCCTTAGCCTTATGTCTCCCCAGACTCACCCACAAGGCAGCGGGGCAGTGGTTGATAGGTGCCAGGGCATGTCCACCAGGGTGGGCCTGCACACCATATCTCTGGGGCCCACTGCTGCTCCGAGATCCCCTGCCAAGTTAGCCTGGGGCCGCAAGACCCCAGTTACCACGTGTGGCCACGGGGAGGCCTGGCAGGAGTCTTGGTGAAGGAGAGGCTATGTACTGGCAAGGGAAGGCTTACACGCTAGGACGCTTCCCTATTCGCCACAAAGGCTAGCCAGCGGCAGCAAGCTAAGGGCAGGAAGGACACAAGCGGGTTGGAAGAACACATGCACCTTCCCTCCAACTACACACTGCTGCACTAGACGCATCACAACACCCTGTGTGTATGCACACACACACACACACACACACACACACACACACACACACACACACACACACACACACACACACACACACACACACACACACACACACACACTCATACCTCGGGACAATTTAGTACAGCCGATTCACCTGACCTACATGTCTTTTTTTTCTTTTTTTATTTCCCCCCCCATTTTTTTCCCCAACTGTACCCAGCCAATTACCCCACTCTTCTGAGTTGTCCCGGTTGTTGGTCCACCCCCTCTGCCAATCTGGGGAGGGCTGCAGACTACCACGTCTCCTCCGATACATGTGGAGTCGCCAGCCGCTTCTTTTCACCTGACAGTGAGGAGTTTCGCCAGGGGGACGTAGCGCGTGGGAGGATCAAGCTATTCCCCCTCCCCCCGAACAGGCACCCCAACCGACCAGAGGAGGCGCTAGTGCAGCGACCAGGACACACCCACATCCTGCTTCCCACCTGCAGACATGCCCAATTGTGTCTTTAGGGACGCCCGACCAAGCCGGAGGTAACGTGGGGATTCAAACCGACGATCCCCATGTTGGTAAGCAATGGAATAGACCGCTACACTACCCGGACGCCCCGACCTACATGTCTTTGGACTGTGGGAGGAAACCGGAGCACCCGGAGGAAACCCACGCAGACACGGGGAGAACATGCAAACTCCACACCCCCAAGGCTGGACTACCCTGGGGCTCGAACCCAGAACCTTCTTGCTACGAGGCAACTGCACTAACCACTGTGACACCTTGCCGCCCTTGGTCTTGGTATTCTGTGATGTAAACATAGCAAGATAAACAGGTGCAGATAATAACATTAATGGCTCTGTTGGCTGTAGGTGTGCTAAAGAACCATCATTGACAATGCTATTAGTGTTGTCTGTCAATGCTGGTACACCTAAATCAGACAGAGCCATTATTAATGTTATTATGTGCAGCTGTGTTTATCCTGCCATGCTAACGTCACAGAGTAACAGGACCAGTCTTGCATGTATTAACCTTTACATTGGTTTTAACCTGTAGATGTCAGCAAACCCACTAAAATGCTCCCCGTTCTCAACAACCATGGACTCTATGACTGAACGAAGACCTCATTAGAAGAGCTCACTCAGTTGAGTGCAGATTTTATAAGATATAATGAAGAATATGAGGGGGACGCCAATCAATCGGTAGGATGTTGTTGGAATTTGGGCAAGGATATTGCCTAACAGCCCACGTATGTGTTCTAGCAGGCCGTTTAAGGCCTTAAAATTGAGCATTAAAATTTTAAAATCAATTTGAAATATAACTGACGCCCAGACTTTGCCGTGACCATGGCAGCTGGGATTGCAGCCAGGCGAAGGCATCATCATGCCAGGTGTGCCCGTCAGACACCGGAGTAGTGATACACTGTTATACAACACAGTGCTGCTCACACAAAGATGATCCATGTGGACAAATCATAAGAAGGAAACCATTTCTGTGACCTCATCACTTAATAATGAATCGTCTCGGTGACTGTGAACACGATTAGGCAGACTCTTTTCACATCATGCTGAATTTTGTGAATTTCCAAAGTAGTTGAATAGAGTTATTGGATTTATTTTTAGTAGAAGCAGAGGTAAAGGTCTATGCTTTATTGAAGACATCTGTTCAAATGAAGTATGATGATAGTTATGATCTCCTCAACCAACCAACCAACCCAAAACAGCCGATGTCACTCCGCTGTTCATATCCCTCCACTGACTCCCAGTTACTGCCCGCGTCAAATTCAAAACCTTGATGCTCACTTACAAAACAACAGCTAAAACAGCTCCCGCCTACCCGAACTCCCTCATTCAGGTCTACACTCAGTCCTGCTCACTATGTTCTGCCAATGAAAGGCATCTGGCACTTCCGCCCCAACGGTGCCCTAAACCACTAGCCAGACTCTTCTGTTCTGTAGTTCCCTGGTGGCTGAACGAGTTACAAAACCCCATTCGATCCGCTGAGTCCATCTTTAAGAAGACGCTGAAGACCCAGCTCTTTCTCGAACACCTCCACACCTGATGGGATTAACATGAAAAAAAAATTCACTTCTATGCACCCTATGCGTTGCCTTTGTGCACTGCCTATTGACACCTATGTTCTATCAGACCTGAACCTAGTTTTTTGGCACTTGCTTGCATTGTTGCCTCCTGACTAGATCCTTGCTTATGTTGTATTAACTCTCAGATGAAAACATATGAAAATGCATGTCCTTTTTTTTGTTTTTTACATCTGCTAAATGAAATTGTAAATATAGTGTAATGATAGAGTATAAAGTATGATGATAGTTATGATAATGTCCAAAAAGAGCGCCATCGTTTTTCAGACCACTCATCAAAAATAGATGTACAAAGTGGGTTACAAGATAAGAAGATTAAAAACAAATGTCGAAAAATAAAGAGAAATAGAAACGAAAGAGCAAAATGACAAATATAAAATGAAGAATAATCAGTTGAAAAATAGGATTTATTACTGAAATAATTCTGAATAACTAAAGGAGTGCACTCAGTATAGTGCAGATCTCCGCCAGGCATACATATCTGCCCTTCTCCGGTATTTGGACTTGGTTTAAACCCTTTTTTCACCTACCGGGAGAAGGGAAATACACGCAGAGATCAGGCAATCATAAATTCAAAGGCCTTAATAAAAGAGGTCAAATGTGTTTCACCGTCGTGGTTTTCATGATAAATGAATGAAGGCGAATGGCCCTGCTGTTTGACTTTCATTCATAGAACAGAACAGAAAAGAATAGAACAGCAAGAAAACATAGCTCAACCACGGGAAATGTTGTATTGTAGCTACTGACATGATTTCCAGCTGTGACTGTTATTGATCCTACCCGTGAAATTTTGCAAGATTTTGACATTTTTTTTATAGCGGCGTTTTAACATTGGAGACTACAGCACTTCTGCGTGGCGGCGAGTCTTACATGCTCACAGTTGACTCAGATTAGGCAGCAACAGACAGCAGCGTTGGCCGAGCAAGCTAGAGAGTGAATGAAGAGAGGGAGCTGCGATGGTGAGAACAAACGTTTTCCAAAGGTTTTTAACTACCGCAAACAGAGGTTCTTTATCACACAGACATAGCTGCACACAACATTTCAGGCTTGGCCATGAACGCATGCACGCGCACACACACAATCCCCTCCGGGATAATAATGTCTTATTAATGCTGTTAAATGACTTTGTGTTTAACGTTTGAGCATGTAAATTTAAGGCATTTCAGTCCATCAAGACCTTCGTATATTAGAACAATCTAAACTCTTTATTAAAACTGTAAAGTGGCCATTCTGAAAATCCTAAGATTATAAGAGTTTATCGTAGAAATTAAAGCTGCATAATCCAATGATATGCAATTATCCATGCAATAATAATCCACATCAGTGAGGGCCATGCAATCCACATCAGTGAAGGGCTGTGGAATATAATACTGTCTTTTTGTACCAGCACAGATGAAACAGTCAAAGATTAAGACAGTGAAGGAAAGTCATTATATAAAGGCTAATTGAGCCTCAAGACCTGCTTCTCAAAATTAACTATGCATGGCCCCCACACTCACTTAATATGACCCCTATGACGGGGTCGAGTAGCTCTCATGCCCTGTATGAAAACGTTAAGGTTTCTGGTTCACTCTGTCCCTGCCAGATTAAACATCATTAGACTTCAGTAGCATAGAAGAGCTGTGCACCAGACTACAAGATATATACCGTTTTTGGACGATTTGGACTATTTTTTGAATATTCTAGCAGCCAGCCTTTTCACAAGGACTCAGGATTGAGAGCATATGACTGGGAAACCAACCTGAGTGAGGACCTCCATGGAGCCTTCTGATGTGGAACCCGCTCCTTCTCCCAGGTGGAATCTCAGTTTGGGCATGGACTGGGAAGTATGAGGGGTGGCATGTACAAATATCACCTGCTCGCTGGACCCCACCATCCCACAGCTTCTTGCAACATTGACTGCAGTTAAAATGTTGTCCCCTGAGTGTAGAGTGGGCAAAGGAGGCATGTAATACAGCAGAATGGAAAGGCGTGAAAATGTTCTTCTTGGAGACCAAAAGTGACATATTTTGAATAAGGACGGAATACAAAATAAGTTTCAGATTCAAGTTTTTAAAAAATGACTCGTAAGATAACGGAGTAGCACAAAACATCAACATCTCTCACCTGTGACCATGACAGTGCGAAGGTTTGCCAGGCTCAGGGTGTTGATAACATCGGCACTTTCTGGCTTCACCTGGTTTTTCATCACCAACAGGCCCAAGAACTGCATCTCTTTCTCTACTGCGCCTCTGTGGAAAGACACCGCTGCAGAGTTACTCAGTTCTGATCACCACAGAAGTTCCTTGCAAAAAGGATTTATCCAGTATGAGTCCTAATAGAAATACAACTTTTTCCATACAGTGTCAGAGCACCAGTGCAACATGATTTTGTAGATAAAAACTTGCTAATTTGCCATCTCTTTCAGCACTTGAGGACTAACAACAGTGTAGAGGACTCTGGCAGCAAGGAATTAGGAAATGTGGTATTGAAGTCTAACCGTTTAAGAGCCTGCAAGTCAGTCTTCTCATTCAGAGGTTTGAAGCCGAGTGCAAGCACCCTGAAGCCATCACTTGCAAAGTCACGCAGTATACCAGAAAACTCTGCAGGTACTGTAAAATAAGAAGTAACTGTTAAGTTAAAAGAAATTCCCCATAGTAAAATCAGCACCAAAGATACTTAAAATAAAATGTCTTTGACTTTCTCTCAATACATTTTTGATTACTGACATATGCTCAAAATACAAAATATGCCCAATGACTGCTAGGATAGGCTCCAGCATCCCTGTGACCCTGAGTAGGATAAGCGGTTTGGATAATGGATGGATGGATGACATATGCTCTTTAGAAATTAAAATAGCGATGGAAAATAAGCTCTTTGGAGGTTTGTCATAACTACATACGTATAACGATCTTTTTTAATATAGTGATACAAAATGTTGCAAATATCAACCTACATCATCAGCCTCCTCTGCATCAGGCTTTGAATCCTGAATTTATGTCAATTCTCACCAGTTTCTCTGAGGCAGAGGCTAGCCACCATCTCTGGAGCCCCTTTCATGAAAGCGAGGGCTCGACGTCCCCCAGGGGCCACGGTGACCACACTCATCCTCTGCAGGGATGAGGAGAAGGGGAAGCGCTGAAGAATCGCCACTGACTCACAAGCAGACTGAAAGAAAAAGGGCAGAGAAGATCGGCACCGTTATGCGTGTTTAAACATTCACTCTCCGGCCCGGCCCGGAGCTGCGCCCGAAGAGGAAACACTGAGGGCGGTCTGACAAGAAGTGGGGCAGGCTAAGCTAACTGCTAGCCCATGCAGACCGGCAATTCCGACAGTCATTCTGGATGGTGTTCGTTATTCTGGACAGTGATTTTTTCTTGGGTTTTTTTGTTTTTTTAGTTTGGATATATGTGTTAGTTTGGATATTTGTGTTCTTCTAGTTTTTGGATGTGTTTTTGTCTTTGTGTTGCACTGCTGTGGGCTGGGGGAAACGATATTTTGTTTCATTTCATGTGCGCAAGTACATGAAATAAAATGGCAAATAGTGTTCCTGATTTATGGCACACCAAAATCTGGTATAAAGGAGACTCCGAAGTACTTTCATAACATAGAAAACTTCATTGCCTGCTAGTATGCTAATATTATCTATATTTGGCCAATGGATACAGCACAAATGACCTATTCTGTGCCAAACAGTGTTCAGTTCAGTGGTTTGTTTCAACATACAATACGTCAATTTCTTTGTGTGACCAAAGTCCCATGACGTAAAAGCTGATTTTTTAAAAAGTTTTATTTGATTTTTGAGACATTTTATTAATCCCCACGGGAAATTCTGCTCTGGATTCAAACCACCCTAGCTGTGTAGCTAGGAGCAGTGGGGCAGCCGCAGCACCTGGTGACCAACTCCAATTCGTCTCGCCATTGCCTCGGTCAGGGACACAGACAGGGGTATTAACCCTAACTTGCATGACTTTTTGATGGTGGGGGAAACCGGAGCACCCGGCGAAAATGCAGACACGGGAAGAACATGCAAACTCCACACAGAGGACAATCTGGGATGACCCCCCCCCAAGGTTAGATAACCCCGGGGTTCGAACCCAGGGCCCTCTTGCTGTGAGGCGACAGCGCTAACCACTGGGCCACCGTGCCGCCCTAAAATGCCACCGAAAATCTGCTGGTGTCACTGAAAACTAATTTCTCAAACTGAGAAGTGGCCATTTCTGTCTAATATGAATCACTTATACTATCATTGATGTCTGTTACTGTTGTGCCCTTATTTTCTTAGAGACCAGCGTTACCGGTGTCTACTCTTGTGTCCTACTACCTGCACTTGCATCATATGGACTTAAGACAACGATAATGTCTGTTATACTGATATGAGGCTTTGTCCATCTACTTTTTTTTTAAATTACATTTATTTCTGACTTTTCCCCATTTTCCCCCAATTTAGTGGCCAATCGATCCCTATTTTTCCCCACACACACGGAGATGCATTCATGTGACGAACACAAGCCGACTCTGCCCCCCTCCCGAAGACAGGGTTGCCAATTATTGCTGCTTTGTCGAGTCTGGCCATAGTCGGATCTGATGAGACTGGGGCGCGAACCCCAGTGGGCAACTGCATCAACACAAAGCCGATGCTTAGACCGCTACACCATCGCAGACCCTTTTTGTCCATCTACTTTAACTCTATTCTCCTGTCACTCCCCTTGATCTAAGGCACACTTGTACTAAATGCACTTGACATGACAGTTGAAAATTACACTACTATTTAGGACCCGATGGTGCCTGTTGAAGACACATGAATTTATCTGCCCCTTCCTGACTCCTGTAAGTCGCTTTGTATAAAATTGTGAGTAAATGTACATGTAATGTTGGAAAAATGTGTTAGTCTGGAGCCCCTAAATTGGTTGGAAAGACACTCACATTACCATCAGCTTCAGGCTGCTGTGCAGGCGATGTCATGACGGCCAAAACTCTGTGACCTCCGAATGCTGAGTCGACCACCTTTCGATCTCCCTCTGGCTCTTTTAGCTCCTACAAGACATGACAAAAAGATGATCCCTCCAAAACTATAATTTCAATTCACTTTTAAAAAGAAAACAGTTTGAGGCCGTCCAGGTGGCGTGGCGGTCTATTCCCTTGCCTACCAACACGGGGATCGCCGGTTCGAATCCCCCTGTTACCTCCAGCTTGGTCGGACATCCCTACAGACACAATTGACAATTGACTACGGGTGGGAAGCGGGATGTGGGTATGTGTCCTGGTCGCTGCACTAGCGCCTCCTCTGGTTGGTCGAGGCACCTGTTTGGAGGGCAGGGGGAAGTGGGGGGTATAGTGTGATCCTCCCACAAGCTACGTCCCCCTAGTGAAACTCCTCACTCTCAGGTGAAAAGAAGCGGCTGGTGACTCCACATGTATCGGAGGAGACGTGGTAGTCTGCAGCCCTCCCCAGATCGGCAGAGGGGGTGGAGCAGCGACTGGGACAGCTTGGAAAAGTGGGGTAATTGGCCGGATACAATTGGGGAGAAAAAGGGGAACCCCCCCCCAAAAAAAGTATTTAGGTCATTAACAACTCCACAAAGACTGAAGAAAATGCATCGAAATGATTTGGCTTTATATTAGCATGGCTGTGGTGGACTGGTACACTTAATGCATCAATTGTGGCACCGCCCAGCAGCAACAAGACTTTGGGACGACATTATAAATTTCTTAAGTTTTATTTTATGTGTAAATATTCCAATACTGGGCAGTAAAGTAGATGGAATCAGTTCTCAAATGATGCGACGGCTGATTGGAGCAGCATGTCTCTTGGTGAAGAGGACAATACTCATCCGCTGAAAAGTGAGGAAACCTAACTGGATCGAGGAATATCTGGACTTGGTCTCAATGGAACAAGCAGCCAGACTCTGCAAAAATTGGGAGAGTGGACTTGAAGCTCCTTGGACTTCCATCAGGTCATTCTTAAACACACCACATCTCATCTAGACACACATTCTTCTGGAGGTTTGTTGATACAGCTTGTTGCTCTCTGAAATATGTTGAATCTGAGCTGAAATAACATGGAAATGATGTTTGTGTTGAAACGACATGGAATTCATATCTATGTGCGACTCTTGTCAGTCGGTAATATAAGTTAAACTGTCAGTTGAAACTAGGTTTGCTCTGCACTCTCTACTCTGGGGTATTTCCAGGATGGTGGTCCTGGCACCTTACCCTGTGTGGGGTCGCCAGGCTAGTGCCCCTTCTTGATATGCCCTCCCCCTTTCTTTTTTTCCCCTTCTTGGTCTTTTTTTGTTACGTGTGTGTCATTGTGTATTTGTATATGTATGTATAATAATAAAAAAAAAATTACAGTAAGCCACCCACACACACACACACATGCGTGCACACACTGGCTTAGGTCCAACATGTTGCATCCTGTGTGGTGAGTATGGACCGCTCTTGTGAATGATGTATTAGTTTGATTCAGCTCTCTGCCATACCCGTAAAACTAAATCTCCAGGAATGATCTCCATCCAGAACAACATTAATGCAACTGAGAACATTGCACAGGACCAACAACAATATCACTAAAGTGGCCTGACTGCAGCTTATTGCAGGAAAGAAATGGCTGAGTTTATATATAGCAAACCTAAAGAACATGAACGTATATTTAATCAATAATTACAGGAAGCATGACAACAGGAAAATGAGCAGGTCATTATTTTGCAATTCATGTACACAACTTAATCAGTTTACCCCAACAGTGATAGTAATTAAATTGTGTGCATGTGAAAATAGTCAATGTGGGCTTGTCTTTACAGATAATTTGAAGTCAAATTACGAGTCAAATCTCTCTGTTGGTAAGCAAAATAAGCTTCTCAGCACCATACCCAACCGGTGGATTCGATCATCTTGAGCTCCAGAGGGTCTCCTAGGGGCTGTCCACCCAGCAGGGCCACTGTGTGGCAGCAAGCCAGTGCAGAGAGCATGGGACCTGGGGGCAGGAGTCTCGGATCTGGGACCAGCTCTGAAAATCCAGCCTGTCCACCTTCCATCACTCCCCACACATCCAATCCCTCCTCTGTCAGGGTTCCTGTCTAGACAGCCATCAACACACAGGAAAGTTGACATGTGACGTGAACTGCAAAGTATACAGTGTAGACACGAGACTCTTGTCCAATGAAATTAGGCTAAAATAGTAAAAAATAAATAAATAAAGAACTAGTAAGACAACAATAACAGCATCGAATCCAATACCATTTTCACAATGAACAGGGTCAACATCCTGAGAATAACAACATAAATTCAAGGACCGAAAGATCTGAAAACTACCAACATCTTGTTTGCCATTTTCCGAATGAAAAAAAAAGAAGAAGTATCAAACAGACTTTCAAAAGTCCTGATCAGGAATCAGGAACACTGTCGTTTCCCCCAGCTCACAGCAGTGAAACACAAAGACAAAAACACATCCATGAATTACAAGAACACATATCAAACTTCAAAAAATATCACTGTCCAAGAGAACGAGCACAGGATGACTGTCGGAACTTCCGGTCTGTGTGGGCTAGCAGTTAGCTTAGCCTGCTCTGCTTCCACATCCTGTCAGATTGCCCTCAGTGTTTCCTCCTCGGGCGCAGCTCCAGGCAGGGCCGTGGTCCCTGGGCCCACTGGATGCCACAGACCAGGCTCCACCAGCCAATCCAACGCCAGCTCTCCCTGCCAGACACCTTCGACACACCTCCCCACACTTCACACTAAAAACACAGCCAACGCTTGGCGAGGCCACCGCCAGACCGCCCTCGGTGTTATCAGAACTGCCGCTCTGCATGGGCTAACAGTTAGCTTAGCCTGCCCTGCTTCCACATCCTGTCAGACCGCCCTTGGTGTTTTCTCCTCGGGCACAGCTCCAGGCAGGGCTGTGGTCCCTGGACCCACTGGATGCAGCAGACCAGGCTCCCCCAGCCAATCCAGTGCCAGCTCTCCCAGCCATCAAACGAAGACACAAACTTAGACACAGACATGGACAAAGACACTATATGGACAGTACTGGGTGAGGCTGCTGCAAACGTAAGTTCGTGCCACCATCTTCCCACATCAGTACTGGGTGAGGCTACTCCAAATGTGAATTCGCGCCGCCATATGCCATATATGAAGTCCAAGTCCATATCTCAAGTAATTGCATCATGATTTAGACGATTATACAAAGTTTAATGTGGTTGACACTCTCCTCCACTCACAAACCCTACAAACCTTGTCGAAGCAGAAGACTGAGACTTTGCCACAGATGTTGATGCGTGGTGGACTGATGCAGAAGACCCCCTTGCTCTTCAGACGGCGCTGGGCATAGATAGAGCCAGTGGTGATGGCAGCAGGCAGGGCAGGGGGCACCACGATAGTCACTATATCCAGGGCCCTTATCACCAACTCCATTATTGTTATCTGGGGACCAGATAAACCACACACCAACTTTGCCTTACTTACTGTTGGCATGTAAGGTGGAAACATGAGATGCAGTATACATGGCCTTCGTCATTACATTGAATTTATACAAACATCAGATCCGGTTAACACTGGATAGTGGGTAGGACACTTACGTTGGATCTGCTGAGGATCACAAGGCTGTAAATAGTTCCAATCAGAGCTAAGCAAAAGAGAAAATATTGGCAAATTTTAATAAATCCTCAATCAGCCTTTAAAATAATGTGGCAGAAATTGGTCTGGCCTAGAACAGAATAGCACTCCTGAGATCTGTGCTTACGAAAAGTTTTTAAGGCATCAGATTTCTCTGATAAAACAGGAACGTGCTTTTGTGGGCACATCTGAGAGTATACTGTCACTCTTTTACACAGAAGTCAAGTAAAACAGGCAATTCCCAGATAAGCTCAATATCGGATTTAACAAGATCACAGACCAATCTGAAGTCTCTCTGTCAGACTGGATTAACCTCTCTGTAGCTTACCTATACCGCCCAGGAAGAGCAGGAACTTGGTGGCGTCCTGGTAGAAGCGGAAGTTGGTGGGCTGAGGGTAGAGAATGGAGCTGACCAGGTCACCTTTGGCTGTGAAGAACCCTGTGAGACAGCAACACCAAGAACCACTGAAATGATTTGCGGCAGAAACTCTAAATAAAGATCAAGATAACGTCAGTAGCTCCTTAAGGCATCTTTCTGATAATGATTGGTGTTCAATTAATGTCCAGTCAAGTACCCATGGCACTTGATTGGGCATTAATGACATAAGGTTTTACAACCAACTTCGCACTCACCTGTGCTTGCGACCACAGCAATGGCTCCTCTTCCACCCGGCCCCTCTCCTTTGGCCTGGAGGATCTGTGTGCCACAGAACAGGGTGTGTCTGCGCTGAGTTTCAGAGCTGTACTTCCCCTCACCTGCTGGCAGAGGGGTTTTCAGAACCGGGACACTTTCACCTGGAAACAGAACGAGAGAGCAGACTGCTGCATTGAGACAACCTTGGAGGAACAAATGGGTTTTCTACTTTCTGGACAAAATGATCAAGCAGAGGGAGGAAGTTTCTAGCCTTTTTTCATGCTACTTTTATTGTGGAAGAAAAGTCGTCTGGATAGATATACAGTGATATCCCTGTAGTGTTAGCAAGTCGCCTAAATGGAATGTGTCATGTTATTGTGTTGGGCGTACTGATCACCTGTCAGCATGCTTTCGTTGACCATGCAATCCCCGGCCAGCAAGGCGGCGTCACAGGGCAGCAGCAGGCCCTCCGGAGGGATGACCAGACAATCGCCTGGGACCAGCTCCACTGAACTCACACACTCCTCCTCTGGGTCCAACACACACACACCAACACAGATAAATGTGATGCTCCTCTAAGAAGCAGCTTTGGGTGCCTACAATAAACACGTAATTTGCTTTACTTGCCGTTTTACGACTGAGACTTTTTGTTCAAAATATTTCTAAAAAGTAGTCAATTTAATTTAGCTGTTACCTTACATTAGCCCTTCTAACGAAACACAAAGCATTTTTAAGCTTTGTGTTTGAACACCCAGACAATGTGATACACCCAAATAACACTGAAATTCATGTTCTACTTTTTGATTGACAAATGAGCCTAAAGGTCAAATTTGATATAATAAAATAGTAGCAATGTTGACACCCGGTAAACAATCAATTTCAACCAGATGAGTGTACTCAGTAAACTGCAGACCCCCGCCAGGCGTGTCGCCCCCTCTCCGGTGCTCGGACTTGGTGACAAACCACCCCTTTTTTCACCCACCGGGAGAAGGGAAAATACAGAGGCACTGCCTGCGTATCTCCCCTTCTCCAGTGCTCAGACTTGGGTGAAAAACAGCAAAGGTTTTCAATCACCGCAACCACGAGAGGTCCTTATCATACAGTCATAACCATGCATAAATATTAATAGGCTGACATGTCCAGAAAAGGTTTGCTATGCAGCCATTTTGGTCTAACTCTAACCCTGTCTTTATTTTCATAATATAATAAAGCTGGGTAAACTGTTTACAGTCGAGCATGCACGACTCACACTCTACGGTTGACTCAGATCAGGCAGTGACGGGGCGTCCGGGTGGTGTGGTGGTCTATTGCGTTGCCTACCAACACGGGGCTCGGCAGTTCGAATCCCTGTGTTACCTCCGGCTTGGTCGGGCGTCCCTACAGACACAATTGGCCGTGTCTGCGGGTAGGAGGCCAGATGTGGGTATGTGTCCTGGTCGCTGCACTTGCGCCTCCTCTGGTTGGTCGGGACGCCTGTTCAAGGGGAGGGAGAACTGGGGGGAATAGCGTAATCCTCCCATGTGTTACATCCCCCTGGTGAAACTCCTCACTGTTAGGTGAAAAGAAGCGGCTGGCGACTCCAAATGTATCGGAAGAGGCATGTGGTAGGTAGTCTGCAGCCCTCCCCGGATCGGCAGAGGGGGTGGAGAAACGACCGGGATGGCTCAGAACAGTGGGGTTATTGGCCAGGTACAATAGGGGAGAAAAAGGGGAGAACTAACCCCCCCCTCCAAAAAAAAAAGATCAGATCAGGCAGTGCAAGATATGCAACATTTCCTGTTTTGACAGCAACCAAGAGGAAGTTGTTCCTTTATAACGTTCACATTTTTGGATTATCAAAATTCTTTTAATAACTTTTGATTATTTCGTTGCCCGATCCGAGTCAATCGTAGATCTGAGTCATGCATGTGCGCCGTTGACTTGGATCGCGCAGCGATAAGGGAGCAGTGTTGGTCGAGCGAGCTAGAGAGTGAATGAGGAGAAGGAGCGGCGATAGCGAGCCGAGAACAAGCAATTTTCGGAGGTTTTTAATCACCACAACGATGAGAGGTTCTTCATCATACAGTCATAACTGTGCAAAAAAAGTATTTTAGGGTGATAGGTCGCGTAGTCTGCAAGATTAGCCACGGACACAAACACGCGCACACACACAATCGTGCATGCAACCCTGGCGGGGATGTAAACACTGCTCTCCACTCGTGGAGTTCACAATTGTCAAGTGCCGGCTGCCGAGAGAATTCACTGTTGTTGTTATTGTGGCCGTGTACTTGCCCCCAAACACTAATGCCTCAGAGGCACTGCGCGAACTACACAACGGCATCAGCAAACAACAAACGGCGTACCTCGACGGATTTTTCATTATTGCTGGGGATTTCGATCATGCAAACCTGAAGACTGTATTTCCTAACTGTTATCAACATGTAAAATTTGCCACCAGCGAAAACAACAAACTGGACCTCATTTACACTGATGAGAAGAATGCATACAGAGCATTCCCCTGCCCCCACCGTGGAAACTCACACATCTCTGTTATGCCAATTACAGCATACAGGCCACTTCTGAAACTTGCCAAACTGGTTCAGCGACAGATCAGGGTCTGGCCAGAGGGGTCTATTTCAGCTCTTCAGGACTGTTTTGAGAGCACCGACTGGGGCATTTTCAAAGCGGCAGCCTCCTCTGATGAGCATACTGATTTGGAGGAATACACAGTGACAGCCTACATCAATAAATGTATAGACAATGTCACAGTCACCAAAACCACCTCTTCGCAGCCCAAACAGAAGCCCTGGCTGACAGGACCCGGAATGCTGTATTCAGATCTGGTGATAAGGCAGCCCTCAAGACAGCAAGGGCCAACCTGTCGTGTGGCATCAGAGAGGCCAAAAGACAATATGCACAGAAAATAAACAGCCACTTCACCGATAGCAGAGACACACGGCGCTTGTTGAAGGGCATCCAGGCCCTCACTGGCTACAAGCCGCCTCCTCAGACCTGTGGTGGTGCCCCCACCCTCCCAGATGCACTGAATTACTTCTACGCACAATATGAAAGACCTAACAACATGCCGGTGGTGAAGACTACATCCCTGGTGGATGACCGGGTTCTGCAGGTGACCGCAGATGACGTGAGAAAGACCCTCTCCAGAGTCAACCCACACAAAGCTGCGAGTGCAGACAGAATCCCAGGCCGAGCCATCAGGGACTGTGCTAAGCAGCTGGCAGATGTCCTTGCTGACATCTTCAACATCTTGCTGTCCCAGGCAGCCATCCCCACGTGTTTCAAGTCTTCCACCATCATGCCAGTGCCAAACAAGTCCCCTGTGTCCTGCCACAAGGACTACCGCCCCATTGCACTGACTCCCATCATCATGAAGTGCTTTGAGATGCTAGACAGGGAGCACATCAAGTCCAGCGTCCCCTCAACTCCGGACTCTCTCCAGTTTGCATACTGCGCTAACCGCTCCACAGAAGATGCCATAACCTCTGCTCTTCATCCAGCCCTGTCCCACCTGAAGAGAAAGAACAGCTATGTGAGGATGTTGTTCACTGACTTCAGCTCAGCTTTTAACACAATCATACCACAACACCTGATCGAAAAGCTGAGCCAGCTGGGCCTTAACACCTCCCTCTGCAACTGGGTGCTGGACTTCCTCACGGGGAGGCTACAGTCAGTGCAAATTGGCAAGATCACCTCCAGGACCATCACACTGAGCACCGGCGCTCCACAGGGCTGTGTGCTCGGTCCACTCTTGTTCACCCTGCTGACTCACAACTGCACAGCATCATCCACCTCCAACCTCATTATAAAGTTTGCTGATGATACCACAGTGGTAGGTCTCATCAGCAACAAGGATGAACCATCATACAGAGCCGAGGTGGATCAACTGGTGACGAGGTGCAAAAACAACAACCTCTCCCTAAATATAGGAAAAACTAAGGAGGTCATTACTGACTTTAGAAAGACCAGCGCCTCCCATACCTCTCTGACCATCAATGGTATGGACGCGGAGAGAGTCAGCAGTGTTACGTTCCTGGGAGTTCACCTCACAGAGGACCTCTCCTGGTCCTCACGTCACTGTGCTCTCCAAGGCCCAGCAGTATCTTCACTTCCTGCGGTGTCTGAAGGTGAGTCTGCCCCCCACCCATCCTCATCACATTCTACAGAGGCCCCATAGAGAGCATTCTGACCAGCTGTATCACTGTCTGGCATGGGAACTACAAGGCCTCTGACCGCAAATCCCTACAGCGGATAGTGAAGACGGCTGGAAAGATCACAGGAACCGCTCTCCCACCCATCCGGACCATTTTTGACACTGTGCACCCGGAAGGCTCTCAGCATCGTGAAGGACCCGTCCCACCCACCCTTCCCACATCCACTTCACTCTCCTACCCTCTGGCAGGAGGCACCGGAGCATCCGTGCTGCCTCCACCAGACTGTGCAACAGTTTCATTCCTCAGGCTGTGAGGTTCCTCAACAGCCGGAACTCTTAGATCTCCCATAAAATGACTTTTGACCTTCTTACTCACTGTCCGTGTCAGGGGTGCTTGTGATGTTTAGGTCTATGAAGTAATTCTTGTTTTTAATGCAGTTTCTGTTTTTAATATTTATTGTGTTATTTGTTTTTACGTGGCACTGAGGTCCTTGTGAAACGTAATTTCGTTCACTTGTAAGTATGAGACATGCATATAAGGCAATGACCAATAAAAGCAGTCCAAGTCTAAAGGTGAGCAAATTTAATAATTTCAAATAGATTATTACTCTAAACTAGTCAAAAGCTTCATACAAGGGAGGGTGTACTTGGAAAGACCCACCTCCTGAGCTTCTGCACACAGTGACGTTAGTGATGAGCTGAGCCATGCTGCGGAGAGTAGTGCTTTGCTGTGGAGTCATGAGAGGAGCTCATTTTAGCTCAGAAAAAGCCCAGATGCAAATATCTAATTATACAGTGGTGGGCTATTAATACGCCATCAACCTTTACAAAAAGATCTTAAATAAACCTCCATGCCCAGAGGGGAGGACGTAAGCCAGTTGGTTCTTCAGGCTCACCTTGCGGGTCTCATACAGAGAGATGCCGATAGATAACAGCGAGATGAGGATAATGCAGGACGCATAATAATAATATCTATCAGTCATCCACAAGGTAATGCTGAATACTTGGAACATGTAAAATGGGTTGAGAACCTGGTATGGGAGATGAACAGAGGGGCAAGAAAAGAAGAAATTAAATACAGGAGCTAATGTTTACTCAAGCAATCACTTACTTTCGAAAAATCCAACAAGGTAGATCACAGATTCACAGTTAAATGCTGGATTTTGAGTCATGCTCTGATCACAGCTCGATCTCACCCATTTTAACACAGATTATCTTCCACCTCACCTCCTCAAACAGCAGTCGTGTGTAAGACTTCACAGGCACATCAATAAGGTTGGGCCCATACACCAGCTTCCTGAAAGAATCGAGGCAATGAATAACAACAATAATAACCCAGGTACAGAAAGGTGAATCAGTTCATCTGGACACGATTGGTGGGGGAAACCAAGTGATTTCGTCAGTCTCAACTGACTGCGGGTATCCCCCAACCTTATAAACTGCACAGGTGCATAACGACCGAAACCAATGATTGGTTTCATATGCAAGTAGAGCTGACCATTAACTAGAGTTTCAATGGTCACGTGTACTATTCACAGAGGATTGGGGAATGATGATAATAATTTTATATATTCGTTTTTTGTTTTTGATTTTTGCCCCCTTTTTCTTCCAGTTATACTTGGCCAATCTTCCGAGCCGTCCCGGTCGCTGCTCCAACCCCTCTGCCGACCCGGGGAGGGCTGCAGACTACCACATGCCTCCTCTGATACATGTGGAGTCGCCAGACGCTTCTTTTCACCTGACAGTGAGGAGTTTCGCCAGGGGGATATGGCACGTGGGAGAACCACGCTATTCCCCCCAGTCCCCCCCCCACACAGGCGCCCCGACCGACCAGAGGAGGCGCCAGTGCAGCAACCAGGACACACACCCACATCTGGCTTCCTACCCGAAGAGATGGCCCATCATGCCTGTAAGGACGCCCAACAGAGCCGGACGTAACACAGGGATTCGAACCGACGATCCCCGTGTTGGTAGGCAATGGAATAGACCGCTACGCTACCCAGACGCCCTAATCATTTTATTTATATAGCACTTTTGTAAAACAATGTTACAAAGTGCTTCACAAAAAAAAAGAAAAGATAAAACCAGACAAGGCAAAAATAAGAGTAAGATCAAATAAGTAAGAGTAAAAATAAATACAGTACAAATAAAATCAAATATCAGACATTTGTAAAAGCTTCCATAAGAGTTTTAAGCAGAGATTTAAAAGAAGCTATAGACTTGGTTTGTCCTAGTCCAACAGGAAGAGAGGTCCATAATCTAGGGGCTCTAACAGCAAAAGCCCCATCACCCTTTGTAACAAACCGAGACCTGGGAATAACCAGCAGGGCTCCATCTGCAGACCTTAATGGTCGAGGGGGCATATACCAGGTCAAGAAATCACAAATATATGTAGGAGCAAGACCATTTAAAGCCTTAAAAGTGAGCAGTAAATTTTCAAAATCAATTAGAAATATAAACAGGGAGCCAGGGTAGGGAGGCAAGCACAGGAGTGATATGGTCATGCCTCTTTGTCCCGGTAGTGAGCTGAGCAGCAGCATTTTGTACCAACAGCAGATGGTGGAGGGAGCCCTTGCTGATACCAGAATAAAGTGCATTACATTAGTCAAGCCGAGAACAGATAAAAGCATGTACAACTTTTTGCAGATCGGCAATTGATAAAAATGACCTAATTTCGGTCTCGTCAGATCAGACTATGGCCGGACTCGATGAAGCAGCAATATTGGCAACGCTGTCTTCGGGAGGGGACGGAGTCGGCTTGTGTTCGTCACATGAATGCGTCTCTGGGTGAGTCGGAAAAAAGCAGTGGTTCGGCCTGGATTCGCCTTGTCAGGAAAGTGGCGAGGCGTCTCCTTCGAGACTGCCGGCCGGGGAGATGCAGTTGGCGAACGCATGCAGTACGAGGGTGGGTGTTTGAATTAAAATAGGGATCGATTGGCCACTAAATTGGGAGAAAAAGGGAAAAATCAGAAATAAATTTAATAAATAGAAAAATGAAAATTTTTTAAAAATGACCTAATTTTGGAGATTAGCTTGAGCTGGAGAAAGCATGACCGAACAACATGTTTGATTTGATGATCAAAACCAAGGTTAGCATCGAATATTACCTCAAGATTCCCAGATGCCTGCTTAGACTACCTGCCAGACCACAAAGATTAGTGCCAAAAGGGCTGACGGAATTTTTGGGACTGAACAGAATGACCTCAGACTCGATAATAGTTGGTTCAGATTTGTGGACGAAACCTGGGTTAAAATTAAATCTCAGGACGCATCACATTTCACCGTGGACAACCACATCAAGATCACCAGGGAGGATGTGAAAAATGACAAGTTGGCATATGAAACCCATCACTGGTTTCGGTCATAACGCAGCTGTTGTGTGTGTAAGGGTGGGGATACAGTCAGTTGAGACTGAAGAGGCCACTTGGATGAGTGATGAAACGTTTCTCTCACTAAAAGTTGTGTTTCAATGAACTGATTCACCTTTCTGTGAATAACTAAATAGTTACTGAGGGTCGATGTACCCCACAGTATGAAAAATACCATGTCAGAACTGATCCCTCATACCTTGTACTTTGCTCAAGGGGACTAAGGCCCTTTTGGAAGGCGTGCAGATCATTACAGGTCCAGTCTTCATTCAGGACACTGCACATAAAGAGGAGATTTATGAACATTTCAAATGAAAAATGAGGAACACTTCAACTCCTACCCACTTCATTGCTATAAATATGAATCCTGTTTTGCTTTTTTTTCCTGTGTGATGTTAAGATGGTTTTTCAACCATGGAAACATACCGGTCAACACAATGCACTGCACTATGTCTATGAAGCCTTCCTAAGTGAGCTTACAGTGAAACACTGTTGCTGTAAACTGATATGGAGGGATTTTGCCAGAAATTATGAGAAAAGTCAAAGTGGCTCAAATGACTCTTATGACTCACATTTACCAAGCATGAGCCCTGGCCACATTTTGCTCATGTCTGTGGAGTTATACAAACCAAACTGGTTTGCTCCCCCCCCCCCTTTTCTCCCCAATTGTACCCGGCCAATTACCCCACTCTTCTGAGCTGTCCCCGGTCGCTGCTCCACCCCCTCTGCTGATCCGGGGAGGGCTGCAGACTACCACACCCCTCCTCTGATACATGTGGAGTCGCCAGCCGCTTCTTTTCACCTGACAGTAAGGAGCTTCACCAGGGGGACGTAGCGCGTGGGAGGATCATGCTATTCCCCCCAGTTCCCCCTCCTGAACAGGCGCCCCGACCGACCAGACGTTAGTGCAGCGACCAGGACACATACCCACATTCGGCTTCCCACCCGCAGACACGGCCAATTGTGTCTGTAGGGACGCCCGACCAAGCCAGAGGCAAACCAGACTGTTTGTGTGATCCAGTTTCATGTGACCTTTCTCAGTCCTAAGAACCTACTGAAATAAACATGAAGATATCAAATGTATCGCTACATCATTTAAAACTACAACTCGCCAAAAGATGTGCCTATTTTACTGCCCACTCTACTAAACAATACCCGTTTAAACCCCAGGTACACTAGTCCTACGGTCTGCTCCTACAGTACCTAGCATGACAGAAGGCTCCTCTTCTGGCCAGCCAGATGTAGCGCAACCCCTCAAACAGGAAGTATCGCAGCAGTGTTTTCTAAAAGACACCAGAAGTCAAGCATTATTCAAGATAAGAAGTCGTATCAAAGACCCGACACTTCCGACTGTTCCTTACCTGCTCTGTGTTTAGTTTGACCGTATCCCTCCATTCGGTCTCACCCACGTCTTCCAACAGGTTCATGCTGAAAGGGAGGAACCTGTGATAAGTAAGGCCCACGATCTCCTATATGTCGCCAACAATTTATTTTCACTGTGACATTTCTGTCAACTTGGGGTAATAAATAAATAAAATTATTAAGGCGTGGGGGTTGAGGAGCTGAAGATTAGCATCTCTGATTGACTGAAAAAAAATATCCGACCTGCCCTCCTCCATCTCCTCTGTGAGAACCTCCACAACATGCTGCTGGCCAAAATGATCCTGAAGGAAACAAGACACGTTAAAATACACACCTAACCTCACCGATATTCACAAGGCAATGACCAGCCGTACATCATGGTAAATGAATGAAGCATATTATAGTCTGCAATTATGATACGCAGTGAGTCAGATAATGACTAAGACTATAAAATCAAGTTAAACAGCACTGTTTCATGGAAGAAGTAGGCAAGCCAAGAAAATCAAACACTCAGGGAAGATGTCTTTATGCATGCTCAATAACCCAGATAAAGGAATCACAGAAAGTTTAATCAGTTCATCTAGACACGTTTACTGACATACGTTTCACCACTCATCTAAGTGCCCTCTTCAGTCGCAACTGACTGCAGGTATCCCCACCCTTGTAAACAATACAGTGGCGTAATAACCGAAACCAACAATCTGTTTCATATGCAAATAGGCGCTACCATTAACTCGAGTTACAATAATAATAATGGCTTACATTTATATAGCGCTTTTCTAGATACCCAAAGTGCTTCATACTGAAGGGAGTAACTTACTTCAACCACCACCAATGTGTAGCACCACCTGGGTGATGCACGGCAGCCATTTTTGCACCAGAACGCCCACCACACATCCGCTTGAGGTGGAGAGGGAGGGATCATTGAGTCAATGACATGGGAGGATGATTAGGTGGCCAGATGGAGAGAGCCAGGTTTGGAGTTTTGCCAGGACACCGGGGAACCCCTTACTCTTTGCAGTAAGTGCCATGGGATCTTTAATGACCACAGCGAATCAGGACCTCGGTTTAACCTCCCATCCGAAGGACGGCATCTCCTACAGCACAGTGTCCCTGTCACTGCACTGGGATTTGATATTTGTTGTTATTATTAGGACCAGAGGGAAGACTGTTCCCTACTGGCCCACCGACACCACTTCCGGCAGCAACTAATTTTCCCGGGAGGTCTCCCATCTAAGTACTAGCCAAGCCCACACCTGCTTAACTTCCGTCATTTGGCAGAGCCAGGGTACATGCTGGTATGGCTGCCGACATGCTGAGAATAGCCATGTGTGCTATCCACAGAGGATTGGGAAATGGTTGAAATCACAGCATTGTAAGATGGTGACAGATGTACTCTTAGCCCCCCCACAGCCACCCTTGGTTCAAGGATCATTGTTCCCTCTTCACATAGATGGCCTCGTTGACTCCCTGTTCAAACCAGCGTTTCTCCCTATCAAGGATGTGCACATCCTCATCCTTGAAAGAGTGGCCACTGGCCTGTAGATGGGTGTAGATGGGTCTAGGAGCGAGGTGGGAATGACCATCCCTGAACTGGGGGGGACAAGAGTACATCTGTCACCATCTTACAAACATTCCCAATCCTCTGTGAGCAGTACAGATGGCCATTGTAACTCTAGTTAATGGTCACAATAATTTGCATATGAAACCATTGTTTTGGGTCGTTATGCCAGAGTATTGTTTATAAGGGTGGGGATACCTGCAGTCAGCTGAGACTGAAGAGGTCACTTAGATAAGTGATGAAGCGTTTCTCTCAATAAACGGTGTGTCCAGATGAACCTACTCAACTGACTGTGACTCGGGGAAGAGCCTGGCTTTGTCTCGTGATATGAATGTGTCCGTTATTCTCTTACTCTTAGCAGCAGGACATCTGCCAAGGCTGGAGGGCAGGAACAGCAGCGGGCAAGGACAGCGAGCCGTGGGCGCCAATGAAATAAAACCAGGAGGAGACCCGCAGACAGCACAGCTCCCAGACGACACAGCCACACACGCCAGCATACACGCCTGAAGCCCTGCACATCCTGGTGAGTGTGTGTGTGTGTGTGTGTAAGGAATGATGCATTCAAAGTCATTCATTGATTCAGCAGTTTGCATTATAAAACAGTTTTATAAAGACCAGACTGTTAAAGCTGAAATCTGGGATTTATCCTTCATTAATAAATATTTATCTTATCCATATGCACCATGGAGCCAGGTTACGTAAAATACCAACTGGCATCTTTATCATGGTTGGAGATGCTCTTTATATACTGCTATTGACCCGGCAGGATGAGCAATGGCAAACATGTTCCGAGGCAAATAAAAAGTACTGAAATGTGATGATGTTGTGGCGATGCTTCAGCTGGACAGATAATCTACCACTTCTACAGTCAATATTATCATTACCCCCCCCCCCCCCAATTGTATCCGGCCAATTACCCCACTCTTCCGAGCCATCCCGGTCGCTGCTCCATCCCCTCTGCCGATCCGGGGAGGGCTGCAGACTACCACATGCCTCCTCCGATACATGTGCCAGCCACTTCTTTTCCCTTGACAGTGAGGGGTTTCGCCAGGGTGGCGTAGTGCGTGGGAGGATCACGCTATACCCCCCAGTTCCCCCTCCTGCCCCCCCCCCCCCCGAACGGGCGCCCCAACCGACCAGAGGAGGCGCTAGTGCAGCGACCAGGACACATACCCACATCCGGCTTCCCACCCGCAGACATGGCCAATTGTGTCTGTAGGGACGCCCGACCAAGCCCGAGATAACACGGGGATTCAAACCGACGATCCCCGTGTTGGTAGGCAACAGAATAGACTGCTATGCTATCCGGACGCCCTGTTCCACTTTTTCTTGCTGTGACATTACCTGTCAGGTCAGATAAACACGGGTTACACCAAAATCTGTGACCGTTAAAAATTGTGGCCACGGTTACGCTAAGCAGAAACTATAAGTTAAAGATAAGGTCAAAAGACACCTCAAACATCTCCCACCTCAAGGTTAAGTGAAGGAATGGGTTTGGTACGGTTAAATTTAGGTATGGGTTTGGTGTTGTCAAGGCCAGGGTAACTATCCGGAAGGGCAGTTGTCCCTAGAAATGCTGCCAATTAACGAGGTGGAGGTGACACTTTCTGTGTGTTCCATACAACTATTGTCTTGCTCTGTTATTACACCGAGGCCGTAATGAAGCCGTCGAGGAGTCTCGTGCATGGTTATTGTTTGTGTTTCTATTAGATCTGAAATCAGGACCAGAAAGTCCCACAGAAAAAAAATACAACGATAACAAATGACGCCTTGTAACCGCATCTATCTACATAATGCACATGCGATGCTGGTCAATCAAAGCCAGCGTCTACTCTACTGTCCATGACGTGGATTCAGACATTTTTATTTTGTTTCTTGATCAAAAAAGACAAACGTCTGCTCATGGCAATTTCAGCAGTATGTGCTGTAGGGTAAGTGCAGGACGCAGGCTAATCAGGCAAACGTTTATTTTACAATTTCATTTAGCAAGAAACTTTTATCCAAAGCGACGCACATCTGACAGGCAGTTGGCTTGTACAGCATTAGGAGTCAAAGCCACGGACTCTTACTGGAGACTCGTTCCAACCGGGGTTTGAACCCCTGATCTCCAGCGGGAAAGCTGTTGTTCTTACCTACTGAGCTATTCAGCTGCAGATGTTTATTTCATTCGGCGCACGATACAACAACAATAACATTGGTCACTCGGGGTCGAGTATGACTGTCCTCACTCTGGGTCCTCAGATGGGTCTAGAGACCGATCCTGGAGCCACATCATGGGAGGACGCCTGCACGTGACAGCTTTTTACATGGAGAGGCTGATGGGCCTGCAGCCACCACACGGTCCTTGGCAGGGGGTGGCCAGAGTCCAATGGCATGGAGAACCAAGACAGTTGGGGACCACCCTCTGTTGCAGCCTTCATCACCTTCACTGTTGTTGTGACCTGGACACATCTTCCACCAGTTACGCCGTTGAGGTCTTTGTTGGATCAAGCTTCGTCTGGAATCTCCACCTTGACCAATCCACTTTGGGTGACCCTATAGTCCATGGGCCAGAGCCCAAAATTTCCTATTTCGGTACACTCAAGGTGGCAAAACTTACTTATAATTTTTGAAAGGATCCATGTCTGTAGATGATATTTTGGTATGATAACCATTCCTGAGTGGCAGCTGTATCACAGTTATCAGCTCATGAAGTTAACCACCCCCTAAAGTAAATTGCATTTTAGACGCTGGTGCATATCCTGGTTTAGCCTCATGGTCAGGACATTTTTCAATGTTCTATAATATTGTCTTTGGTATCATTTTAAAGGGGACCTTCTTAGCTTTCATTCAAGCCCTGTTGTGGATATTTCTCACAAATATAGAGGTCACTTGAGCTCTTCAACCCGTCAATAACACACATCTTTCTGCAATGTTCGCCTAAACTATATACTTTCTTTTAGCCCTGTGGCATCTAGGAATATCAGGGACACAAAACACAAAAACTGGAATACTCACAGGACTGTAAAGATTCAGGAAATGTATAATATACCCATACTATTTCATTGTGTGAGGTGATTGTGAACCTTAAATTAGAAGGTTATTATTACTAAGAAACTAACTAGACCAAAGCCAGTTAGTCCATGGGTCAGACCAGATATCGATATCACCCAAGGTGACACAACTTCACTGGTGCCATTTTATTTGGTACACTAACAGAAGTAAAATAATACATGATAACCTTTCCAAATGAGCAGCTATTTCATTTGTCTTTCAGGAAACCTGTTTCTGTGCCTCTCACGATTGTGTATTTGCCCAGATTTTTACAAATATAGCATTTCAACACCCCTGGTACTGATTAGCCTAGCTTAAACTCTGGGACAGTTCTTAGTTGGCCAACAACCAAGGATAACCAGTACTGTGTACTTCCATTCATTGTGCTAAGCTAGGCTAACGTGCAGCCAGATAGCTTTCTACTAAACACATATAGAGGAAACTGGTATCTATCTTCTTGTCTCACTCTGGAGAAGATTGTAAGCTAATTTCCCATAATGTTAGCATGTTCTTTTAATGTATATGTTAATATGATTAGTTAAAGTGGCTACGAGGAACTTTCATCTTGTGTTGATTTTAGCGGCATCATGTGGACAAAATACAGCTGTTGCATAGCAACTAGGTAATGTATCTATTTGTGGCTATGTAAGATAAATAATGGTAATATGACGCTGGTGAAGCAAAGTAAACTTTGTTTTAGTAGTGTTCATACACCAAAGTTACATGTATTTGTTTGTATGTGGCAGGTGAAAACTGACTGAATATGGCCACTGGTGAACAAGCAAGTTTTTACCCAATACCAAAGCGCCCACGGGTGGAGTGCATTATCCACTGTTCTGATGATACAGATAAGCTGGTTTCACTACAAAGTGTCGACTCATGGAGAACTCTGCTCAGGGCAGCTCAGATACGAAATCATGCACCAGTTTTGAAACTGGCAAAAGACATTCCTGAGGGACAGATTCCAGCAATCTACTACCACAGAAAGTGTCGCAGTATCTTCACTATGAAGCAAATTCTTGATGGCCTCCTTGCAAAAGAAAAGAAAAGTTGTGTCTCTGCTGAAGAGAAACAATCTAAGAGAGTAGCTCGACATGCTCCAAGTACATCTAGGACTTATGATGCAGAGTGCATATTTTGTCAGAAAAACAGCAAATATTCCAAGAGACAGAATACGAGAGAAGTACTGGTGCAGTGTCGAGAACTGCGAGCTGATGCAAAGATCAGGAGTGCAGCCACAAAGAAAAGGGACAGCAGAATCCTTGCCATTGTGAGTAGAGACCTTGTAGCAGCTGAAGGGCACTACCACAGGTCATGCTATAGACTTTACACCAAAGAAGAGGTTTCCAAAGGAGAGGTTGCCAGCAATGAAGATGATGATGCTGCAGCCCAGTATGAAGCTGCTGTGAATAAGGCATACAATGAGCTGTTCCTCTTCATCAGGATGGAGCTTTTTGGCAATCCTCAAGTGATGACAATGACTGATCTCTCTTCTAGACTGCTAGCTTCAATGAACTCCCAAGGCATTGCCCAAGTCAAGGAATCAACCAAGAAGCACATAAGGCGAAACCTGGAGAGTGAGTTTGCTGGAGCCTTGCAGATATTCCCTGATGAGAAAGGAAAATTCCTCCTCTATCACGATAACTTGTCCATGAGGGAACTTGCCAAAGAAAATCAGTCTCTCAAAAGGGAGCTGCAGACCCTGAAAAGTGTCAGTGCACAAGATGTTATAGCCAAAGCAGCCATCAAATTGAGAGTAGACATTAAAAGTCAAGATGTTCCTCAAACCTGGCCGCCTGAAGTCAAACCAGAAGCAGAATGTCCTACCATTCCAGAGTCGCTCATTATCTTCCTGTACTCTCTACTCACAGGCTCAAATGATCCTGATCATGCATCCCAGAGAGTGCAGTGCCTTCTGCAGTCATTTGGCCATGACATAGTATATGCAGTGACATGTGGAAATACCAAGCCTTCCAAGCACATTGTTCTGCCATTCAGTGTCAAATCGTTGACAGGAAATGTAGAGTTGATAAACATCCTCAACCGACTTTGTCACAGTGTGTCCTATTCAAGATGGAAGAGATCAACACTGCCCTGTGTCTCCAGAAACTCTCATCATCAGGGAGTGGTATTGCCCTTCCAGCTAACATCCATCCTGGCATATTCACAACTTTAGCCTGGGACAATATCGACCGTCTTGAAGAAACTGTCAGTGGTGAGGGAACATCTCACAGAGTCAATGGGATTGCTGTGCAAGCAAAGCCAGTCAACCCACTTCCTGTCCAACCCATGCCCACTGTTCCCAAAACAAAGAAGAGAAGTATTGATGGACCCCCACCAATGTTACCAACTTACAATGCTGGACAACGGGTAGGGCCACCACAAAGCAAAAAGTCAGATGCCGATACTGCAGCCAATACTAAGCTTGCCAGAGAGAAAAACCTTCTTTGGGTCCTAGCACGCATGTCACAACAAGAAGAACAGTCAGTCAGCAGCTGGACAGGCTTCAACATCCTGACTCGAGGAGAGATGACGGTCATCCCCGACAATATAGGCTATCTGCCTACCATCAATGCTCCAGCGACACAAATGTCTACTGTCAACGAGGTGCTTAACCAGTCACTGAGCATCATGCAGTGCTTAGGCCTGAGGAAGATTGTCTGTGTCTTTGACCAAGCCCTGTATGCGAAGGCTGTCGAGATCACATGGAAACACCATGACAAGTTCCATGATATCATCGTTAGGCTTGGGGTATTCCACACCATCTGCACACTGCTGGCAATAATAGGAAAGCGTTTCCAAGATGCTGGACTCAAAGACCTCTGCATTGAGTCTGGCATGATTGCAGAAGGCTCAATTGCTGGTGTTATGGATGGCCGCAAGTACAACAGGGCAGTGCGACTACACAAGCTCCTGTATGAGGCTCTCATGCGACTGACCTTGAATGGTTTCCTGTCCTGGTTGGAAGAAACTCACAGGAATGACATGATTCACCTGAATGAGACACTGAAGACCATTGACAGCCTTGGGAAAGAAGTCTCACAACATGCTTTGAAGGAGGTCCTTGAGAACAGCTCTTGTACACGCATCATGGATCTATTTGAAGTCTACCGTGAGTTCCTTAGAGGTGGAAACGGCAGCCTCTCGAACTTCTGGATGTCCTATTTGGACATGGTTGAAATCTTGTTGGGGCTCATCCGAGCATCCAGAGAGGGAGACTGGATGCTACACTTGGCTAGCATTCGAGCAATGATCCCATGGTGCTTTGCTTATGACAGGATGAATTATGCACGCTACCTCCCCTACTACTATGCCCAGATGTCTGAGCTGCCCATCACACACCCAGATGTGTACACAGAATTCATGGAAGGAGGCTTCTCAGTCCAACTGGGCTCCACCAATCCCTTTGGCCGAATCCCTGTTGACCAAGCTATAGAAGAAACGGTGAACAAAGACACCCAAACAGCTGGAGGGACAAAGGGATTCAGCTTGAAGCCAGGAGCTGTGACCAAATATTATCTCACAGCTGAGTATAGAAGCATGTACCTCAGACAGCTGAGAGACCTGACAGGTCAAGGCAAGGCAGGTGCAAATGGTCTCATCCAGATCTACAGAGTCCAAGGATCAAGAGAGATGAAGCAGATGTCCAGTCTCTCATGGACCTTATGGAGAATAACTGGCTCAATCCTATGTCCCCTGATGAGATTGATTTGGTTAGCCTCTCCACTGGCAACATGGCTCCACCTGATGTGACCATAGATCTCTTGAGAGCTCTTGAGAAAGGAGAAGAGGCCTACCAAGCATTCCAGCAAACAAGGTTAGATGCAGACACACCACCTGTGAAATTCCACGACAAGATGACCAAGCAAAGTCTGAAAACATTCTCCAATGTCAGCACAAAACAAGCTCATGGAAAGAAAGCACAGGATGTGGTTCTGAAGGCAGATAGAAACCTTTTCAGTCACATGATCCTGGTGGCTGAAAGCAGGAAGGTGAATCTGAAGGATGTCCTTGCCTACCCATTGGGCCCACTACCATGGGCACTGGCAAATGCTGATGGGTCCTTACGAAAAACAAACAAGGCTGCACTTGCCAGAGAGCTTGAAAGGAATGTATCTCCTGCAGAAGACATCCCAATCCCATCTACTTCCATCATTGATGGGATGAGCCTGGTCCAAAAAATGAATGGCAACAACAAAACCTTTGCACAGGTGGCAGAGTCAGCCTTGACCCAGGTCCTCCATGAGGGAGCACAGAGTGGGAGGATTGATGTTGTTTTGGATGTCTATCACCAGACTTCGATCAAAGATGCTGAACGACTGAACCGGGGTGGAGACATCACTCTCCAGTACAAGAATCTTGCAGGGGGACACCACGTCCAGCAGTGGAGAAAATTTCTGTGCAGTTCCTCCAACAAGACCAGTCTCATCAAGTTTCTGGTGGAAGAGTGGAAACTCCCACGATACAGAGCTATGCTGCATGGCAAGGTGTTGTACATGACCTGTGAGGAAACCTGCTACAAGTTGACAGAAGATGGGTGTGAGGAAGCAGCAGAACTGCACTCCACACATGAAGAAGCTGACACCCGTCTGCTCCTGCATGCATTGCATGCAGCAAATGCGGGCTCAAAGTCAGTTATCATCACAGCCGAGGACACTGATGTCATGGTGCTTTGTCTTGGCTTCCAGAAGGACATCACCTGTCCCATCTACCAGAAGTGTGGGACTCAGAACCGCACACGGTTTGTCGACATCACCAAACTGGCAAGTTCACTTGGAGACAGCATCTGTGACAGCCTAATTGGCTTACATGCCTTCACAGGCTGCGACACTGTCAGTGCATTCGCTGTTCGAGGGAAGCTGAATGCCCTGAAGATAGTGAGAAAGCACACTTCCTGCCAAGAGACTTTTAGTCAACTGGGACAGACATGGAATGTGAGTGATGAGCTGTTCCAGGAAATTGAGCAGTTCACCTGTCGGATGTATGTTGCTAATAGCAGCACTGCTGAGGTGAACAAACTGCGTTACCAGCTCTTCTGCACCAAAAGGGGAGAGGTTGAGTCCAGCCAGCTGCCACCATGTAGAGACTGTCTCTTTATGCATGTTCAACGAGCCAACTATCAGGCAGCAATATGGAAGTGCTGTCTGCAGGCTAACCCTGTGGTGCCAAGCCCTACTGAGTATGGATGGACAGACGATGAAGGCAAGCTGGCCATTTACTGGATGCGCTCCCCACCTGCACCAGATGTGGTCTTGGAAATGCTAACATGCAAGTGTGTGCATTCATGCAAAATGCCAAGCTGCATGTGCCTGTCAAATGGACTTCCATGCACAGACATGTGCAGGTTACAGACCTGCAGTAACCAAAAACAGCAGGATGGTCCAGAACTGGACTTTGAACTTGGGGAGTCAGATGATGAGAGAAACGAGCAGTTTGATGAATGACAGTGTGATGATTCTGATGGTATTACTGTGGTAGTAGTCTATTGATGCACAGGATGTTGATTCTGGACTTGGTTACCCAGAGCTTGATAACAATAATGTAACCATATTCACATATACCCATTACCATTACATATACCCACTAATGATATGGGATTACATGTATCATTGACTAAGTATATGTAAATGTCAATGTTGTTTAAAATATTAAAATAGCTCATTACCTCACTATGGTATTCCTTTTTATCATGTATTTTGATTGTGTATTTAAACAAATGTATAGAGACCAGTTGTGACCTAACTGGCTTTGGTCTAGTTCTCATTTAAGGCTCAAAATCACCTCACACAATGAAATAGTATGGGTATATTATACATTTTCTGAATCTTTACAGTCCTGTGAGTATTCCAGTTTTTGTGTTTTGTGTCCCTGATATTCCTAGATGCCACAGGGCTAAAAGAAAGTATATAGTTTAGGCGAAAATTGCAGAAAGATGCGTGTTATTGACGGGTTGAAGAGCTCAAGTGACCTCTATATTTGTGAGAAATATCCACAACAGGGCTTGAATGAAAGCTAAGAAGGTCCCCTTTAAAATGATACCAAAGACAATATTATAGAACATTGAAAAATGTCCTGACCATGAGGCTAAACCAGGATATGCACCAGCGTCTAAAATGCAATTTACTTTAGGGGGTGGTTAACTTCATGAGCTGATAACTGTGATACAGCTGCCACTCAGGAATGGTTATCATACCAAAATATCATCTACAGACATGGATCCTTTCAAAAATTATAAGTAAGTTTTGCCACCTTGAGTGTACTGAAATATCGTCTGGCCCATGGACTACTACCAGGAGCCACGCTCTGGACGGCATAGCTCTTGGGATCATTGGTACACGCAAGCTTCTCCACCATGGCAAGATGGCGATCCAGGAGAAGACAACAGCAGCAGCAGCAACGCAAACAACAACAAAATGGAGGATGCCGTGATCAGATTGGAGCTGTGTTTGCCATGTGTCTCATGATAATAACGGAGTTGGAAAGGAGACGTGTAAATTTAGACTATGCGGTTATATACGTATATAGACTCAATAAAGCCTGGACTTCACTGTCAGTCCATTGTCCATGTTTTGTTCCATTTTCTTTTTCTATGGCATTTTCCGCCTTTATTTGATAGCAATATTAGACAGAGACCGGAAGGGCAGGGGAGGGGGGATGACATGCCGCAAAGGGCCCAGTCTGGATTCGAACCCAGGCTGCTACAGTAAGGACTCAGCCTTATATGTGGTACGCGGTCTACCAGGTGAGCCACTGGGGTGCCCCCTTGTTCCATTTTAAAGGCTAAAGTTAAGAGCTGTTGTATAGATCAGCGTTTCTCAAACCTCTCCTGGCGGGCCACTTGTCCTGCATGTTTTAGATCTCTCCCTGCTCCAACACAGCTGATTTAAATGATCAGGTTTGTTATTAGGCAGCTTCGGGAGCTCATAACGAGTTGATCATTTGAATCAGCTGTGTTGGAGCAGGGAGAGATCTAAAACATGCAGGACAAGTGGTCCACCAGGAGAAGTTTGAGAAACGCTGGTATAGATGGATAACATTTTACACAGGTTTTTAAAAATAGCGGTTGCCGGTGCTGCATTGGCTCATGTGTTTGATCAATCACCGTAAACTTGTCACCCAAAGTTCCTCTTGTGCTAGAGAGTATCTACCCTGAAGTAGGAGCTAGAAAAGTCCCTCAAAACAGCATTCTAAGAACTAAGATTGTTCCCAGTTCCTGCATTGTAGACACAGTAAAAAGGTAGTAGTTCCTCCAACAGTTCTATGAAAAAGTTCCTCCGGTCTGGAAGCGGTCATGGTTACATGGGATTTCAACACCATTCCAGATTCAGTTTAACTGGATCCAGATGTGGCTTCACTGGATGTGAACTGAATGTGAAGCCAATCATTGAATACCGAATGTAACTGCAGACAGTGTCAGTTAAGTTTTTAGTTTTGTTTTCTGCATTATAATTTTGGTTCCTACTTCTCACCTGTATATTGTAGTACGGAGGGCGGAACTAATCTCCGCGGCTCTATTGTTACCGGCAATTAAGAATGTAGCACCTCGATATCAAGCGCCAAAAATAATAGCACTAACAGCAACAACAAGAAAATAGCAGCACACAAGACAAAGCTAATTAAGAGAAAGACAAGTTAAGATAACAAGAAGATTTAATTGTATACTTACCTGTAAGACCTGAGGAAAGAAGATAATCTAGACGGAGACCAGACGAAGGGAAGAATTTAGCCCCTCTCAGTACTAAGCAGCTGACGAGGTAATGTTATGTGTTGCTAATTGTCTGTTGTGCTAGCTAATTTGCTAATGTGCTAACTATCTGTGCAGTTATTGGGAATTGACATACATGTATGCATTTTATTTATGTATTTATATTTCTATTTACTCTCAACCCAGTCTCACGGGTTGGCCTGTTCCCGAAGAATAAACCCCCTTCCTATCCAAGACTTGCTTCGTTGTGATTACTGAGTGGAGCTACACCGAGGTCATTAAGCCCTACCACCTGTACGATCTGGCTGCATCAAGCAACGGTTAGCAAACGGTGCCGAAAGTCCGGAGATGATATGGTGCCGTTCCAATTATAAATGTAGGCTTATGGAAATGCCAACTGAATGTTTGCTTTCAGAACTCTTCCACCTTGCCATGGGCAAGCGCCATATGATCCCAATTTTCGACAGTCGCAGAATTTTGTGTAACACCGCAAGTCTAATACATTATTCCCCAATTTCTATCCTGTAATTTCTAGTTCTCTGACGTTTCAGTTTTATTTATTTATTTATATAAACTAGTTCCAAGTTGTATCAAATGCAGAAACAGATCGGGAAAATGATGGATTTCAGCTGTCTGGCTTCAAGATCCCTTCATGCGCAAAGAGAGGTGACGATATTCATCAGTTCTTCATTGCTATCACTCATATTCATATAGCTATGCTTCATTGCATATATTGCTACTGGTTATACTGTTATTTATTATTAAAATAGATAATCACAAATGCAAACATATTAACTGGTGATAACTGATGTCATATCTGGTTAAGAATAAAATTAATAAATTCTTACCATGTGGGAGTCAGGAGGGAGGAGAGGGTTCCTGGGACATGGGGATGGGAGCCCACTCTGCGGCTCCTCCTGGTTACCTATAGTACAGGTACAGGTCACAAACTCTTATCATCTCTGTCTGTATAAACATTAACCTGAAACTGGGAAACAACAGACACTCACTGAGTCAATATTATTTTAACGTGCGCCGCAATCTATAAGCCAGAGGTTCTCAAACTTATTACTTAAAGGTCTGATTTTAATTCAAGGTCACAGGTCCGGAACGATTGGCGATAACAAAATAAAATTTAATCAACTCACTATGCATTCACCTGACCTACATGTCTTTGGACTGTGGGAGGAAACCGGAGCCCCCGGAGGAAACCCACGCAGACACGGGGAGAACATGCCAACTCCACACAGAGGATAACCCCCAAGGTTGGACAACCTCAAGGTTTGAACCCAGGACCTTCTTGCTGTGAGGCGACCGTGCTAACCACTGCGCCGCCGTGCTGCCCTAAATAAATGATTAGTGTAGCGAATTCAGGGGCAGCCGGGAATCCGTCGCAGCCGGGAATTGAACCCAGATAGCCCGGACTTACTGAATTGTCCATAGGTGTGAATGTGTCTGCCCTGAGCTGGACTGGCCAACTGTCCAGGGTGTTTCCCCACCTTCCTCCCAATTACTGCTGGGATCGGCTCCCACATCCCGCAACCCTGATCAGGATAAGCGGCTTGGAAAATGGATGTATGGATGGACTATGCATTCAACAGAACAACATGACAGAGGTCTGGAGTGGTGTGAAGACCATCACTAGTTTCAGGCCGACTGGCAGCATAGGACTGGAGGGCAGCTTGGACAGGGCCAATGAATTTAATGTGTTTTTTAACAGATTTGACACAATGACCCCTCCCCATCCCCCCCGGTCTCATCTGTTGCCTGCCCTCACCCACCGTCAACTTCACTGCCCCCCTCCCCCTCCTCTTCCTCACATCCCCCCCAGCCTCCAGTGGGGGCCCTACTCTCCCCCCCTCCCTGGGTTCCTGGACTAATGGCCCTCTCCATCCTGACGACCCCCCTCCCCCACTACCTGTAACACCTACAGTGTGCTTCACGGTTGACCATGTCAGAAGACAGTTGAGACTTCACGCAGGCAAGGAGGCAGGCCCGGATGGTGTTAGCCCCAGGGTGCTCAAAGCCTGTGCCACTCAGTTATGTGGAGTGCTTCACCATGTCTTCACTATGAGCCTTAGACTTCAAAAGGGTCCCTGTGCTGTGGAAGACGTCCTGCTTCGTTCCTGTGCCTAAAACGCCGCATCCCAGGGACTCCAAGGACTACAGACCGGTAGCATTAACTTGACACATCATGAAGAATCTGGAAAGACTCATCCTGGAGCAGCTTCGGCCCACGGTCAAGCCACACTTAGACCCCCTCCAGTTCACCTACTAACCCTGACTGGGAGTTGAGGATGCCATCATTTTCCTGCTTAACCGTGCCTACGCTCACTTGAATAAACCAGCAAGCTCTGTGAGCGTCATGTTCTTTGACTTTTCCAGTGCTTTCAACACCATCTGGCCTGCTCTACTGGGTGAGCAGCTGACAGCAATGCAGGTAGATGCACCCCCTTCTGTTCTGGATTGTTGGCGACCTTACTGGTAGACCACATTATGTGCACTTGCAAAACTGTGTGTCAGACAGAGTGGTCAGCAACACTGGGCTCCGCAGGGGACAGTCCTGTCTTCCTTCCTTTTCACCCTCTACACCACAGACTTCAACTACCACACAGAGTCCTGCCATCTTCAGAAGTTCTCTGATGACTCTGCTATAGTCGGATGCATCAATAAGGGTGAGGAGGCTGAATACAGGGCTGTGGTGGGAAACTGTCACGTGGTGTGAGCAGAACAATCTGCAACTCAACATGACTAAGACAAAGGAGCTGGTTGTTGATCTAAGGAGGGAAATGACACCAGTGACCCCTGTCTCTATCCAGGGGGTCAGTGTGGAATATTACAAGTACACTACCGTTCAAAAGTTTGGGATCACCCAAACAATTTTGTGTTTTCCATGAAAAGTCACACTTATTCACCACCATATGTTGTGAAATGAATAGAAAATAGAGTCAAGACATTGACAAGGTTAGAAATAATGATTTGTATTTGAAATAAGATTTTTTTACATCAAACTTTGCTTTCGTCAAAGAATCCTCCATTTGCAGCAATTACAGCATTGCAGACCTTTGGCATTCTAGCTGTTAATTTGTTGAGGTAATCTGGAGAAATTGCACCCCACGCTTCCAGAAGCAGCTCCCACAAGTTGGATTGGTTGGATGGGCACTTCTTGCGTACCATACGGTCAAGCTGCTCCCACAACAGCTCAATGGGGTTCAGATCTGGTGACTGCGCTGGCCACTCCATTACCGATAGAATACCAGCTGCCTGCTTCTGCTCTAAATAGTTCTTGCACAATTTGGAGGTGTGTTTAGGGTCATTGTCCTGTTGTAGGATGAAATTGGCTCCAATCAAGCGCTGTCCACTGGGTATGGCATGGCGTTGCAAAATGGAGTGATAGCCTTCCTTATTCAGAATCCCTTTTACCCTGTACAAATCTCCCACCTTACCAGCACCAAAGCAACCCCAGACCATCACATTACCTCCACCATGCTTAACAGATGGCGTCAGGCATTCTTCCAGCATCTTTTCATTTGTTCTGCGTCTCACAAACGTTCTTCTTTGTGATCCAAACACCTCAAACTTGGATTCATCCGTCCACAACACTTTTTTCCAGTCTTCCTCTGTCCAACGTCTGTGTTCTTTTGCCCATCTTAATCTTTTTCTTTTATTGGTCAGTCTCAGATATGGCTTTTTCTTTGCCACTCTGCCCTGAAGCCCAGAATCCCGCAGCCGCCTCTTCACTGTAGATGTTGACACTGGTGTTTTGCGGGTACTATTTAATGAAGATGCCAGTTGGGGACCTGTGAGGCGTCTGTTTCTCAAACTAGAGACTCTAATGTACTTATCTTCTTGCTCAGTTGTGCAACGCGGCCTCCCACTTCTTTTTCTACTCTGGTTAGAGCCTGTTTGTGCTGTCCTCTGAAGGGAGTAGTACACACCGGTGTAGGAAATCTTCAATTTCTTAGCAATTTCTCGCATGGAATAGCCTTCATTTCTAAGAACAAGAATAGACTGTCGAGTTTCAGATGAAAGTTCTCTTTTTCTGGCCATTTTGAGCGTTTAATTGACCCCACAAATGTGATGCTCCAGAAACTCAATCTGCTCAAAGAAGTGCCCATCCAACCAATCCAACTTGTGGGAGCTGCTTCTGGAAGCGTGGGGTGCAATTTCTCCAGATTACCTCAACAAATTAACAGCTAGAATGCCAAAGGTCTGCAACGCTGTAATTGCTGCAAATGGAGGATTCTTTGACGAAAGCAAAGTTTGATGTAAAAAAAATCTTATTTCAAATACAAATCATTATTTCTAACCTTGTCAATGTCTTGACTCTATTTTCTATTCATTTCACAACATATGGTGGTGAATAAGTGTGACTTTTCATGGAAAACACAAAATTATTTGGGTGATCCCAAACTTTTGAACGGTAGTGTACGTGGGGGTGTATATAGACAATAAACTGGACTGGGCTAAGAACACTGATGCCCTCTACAAGAAGGGACAGAGTCATCTCTACTTTTCGAGGAGGCTTAGGTCCTTCAACATCTGCCAATGCTCAACATCTGACAAGGCTCAGGATGTGGTATGAGTCTGTGGTGGCCAGTGCTCTGCTGTTCTCTGTTGTATGTTGGGGCAGCAGGTTGAGGGTAGCAGACAGGCTCAATAAACTGATCCGCAAGGCCGATGATGTCGTGGGGGTGGAACTGGATTCTCTGGCGGCGGTTTCTAAGAGGAAGACACTGTTGAAATTACGTGCCATCATGGACGGTGTCTCCCACCCACTCCATGACATGCTGGTTGGGCACAGGAGTGCTTTTAGTAATAGACTCATTCTGCTGAAAAGCACCACAGGAGGTCATTCCTGCCTGTGGTCATCAAACCTTACAACTCCTCCCTCTGACAGTCAGACACACTGAGTTGATGGTCATTGGACTGACCCTGTAGGGTCTTGTTTGTGCTGCTTGTTGTGTGCTGCGGTAGTGCAGTATAGATAGGGTGTTATGTGCACCATGCTTGTCGATATTGTAGCGAATTCGGGGGGCAGTCCGGGAACCGCCACAGCCGGGCCGCGAACCCGTGGCTCCCACACCACAAGCGACCACGTTAACCAGTCGACTAAAGGGTCCGACAGGTTAGTCAAGGACCACCGTGTCTACTTATCCGTGCACGTTACACTACCCCCCTCCTTTGGGAAGCGCATATCAGCTCCCTCACGCCTCTGGGCGCACGCGCCTCCGATGACCTCACGGTCTCACGATCCCACTTCTGACACCAATGTAGCGAATTCGGGGGGCAGTCCGGGAACCGTCGCCACAGCCGGGCCGCGAACCCGTGGCTCCCACACCGCAAGCGACAACGTTTACCAGTCGACTAAGGGGTCCGACCCATTAGTCAAGGACCACCGTGTCTACTCATCCATGCCCATTACAATATATTTTTTTCCTATTTCTATTTCTTATATTGTCTTCATTTCTATTTGTTTCTGTTTCCATTTTCTTATCTTGTATCTTGTTAGTTTTTAGTTATTACAGCGTGAGTGTCTGCAATAGAACCCAATTTCCCCTCGGGGATGAATGAAGCATTCTGATTCTGATTTCGACGAGGCAGCCCCGCCCTCGCTGAAACACGCGCGCGCCCGCGGAACAGAGGAGAGTGACCCGAGCAGGTGAGGGGAAGATGGCGTTGCTCGAGCTCAAACCTACACGCTTTACGTTGCCATCGGCGCAATAAGAGCTTCGCGCCGCCCCCAGAGCAACGCTAACGCGCGAACTCGGCAGCAGCAACACACGCAATTGAAAACGTTACACTTCATTACGTATTGTATTCATAACACGACGTATGTGCTGGGTCCGGATTGACTTGCCGGTCGGTCCGGATGTGGACCGAGGTCCGGACGTTGAGACGTCCTGCCATAGGCTATTGACCCTTTGCGCGTGACGTCACGTCCCACTCGCGGGGAATATGAACGCCATGACGCAATATGTTGTTTGTTTTTGTTGTTCGCTTTTGAATTTCCCGGTCTATCACTTACTGCCGTCCGTCATGGCGCGGTCTCCCTCGTCACGTGATAATTGTGACGCGTCTGCACAGGGTGAATAGCCATGTGCGCGCTGTGGGCATGGACGGATTAATGCACGGGCCGACAGGGCCCGGGCCCCAGGACCCCGCCCTTCTGGGGGCCCCCAAGATTAGCGAAATTACGTCCTCTGAAATCCGCCCAGTGATTACCCCTTCTATAAATAATCATTACAAGAGGTAATGTCGATTACCAGGGTTTATATAAGACATGATTTCACTAGAATTCTCAATCATGGTGGCGTTTGCACGCCTTAGCAGTTAGTGCTGGTGAAATAATAATAATAACAACAATAATAGTAATAATGTAACGTTTTGTAGGTCCTTTAATAATATCACATGCGTTGCGTTGTTTCCGGTGATTACTGTAAGTCACATGACTAATCAAAACTGCTTGGTGAAATTGCATTCAGACTCTCTGGTGTTGTTATAGGGGGGCCTCGTGAATTATTGTGCCCCGGGCCCCAGATTGGTTTAATCCGTCCCTGGCTGTGGGACCCGCAGGAGAAACGCAGCCCAAGTGTTGCTAATTATCCAAGACTGGACGGGGGACTGGAGGCTTGAACCGGTCTGCACGGTCTTCCCCTCCTACAATGAGACAGGTGTCCCAGTCTTCTCCCTAAAGCTCACATTTCCATGTCAAACTGAAATCTAAAGCGGGGAAAAACCGACTCAACCTTCTTCTTTTTTAATAAGAACATTTATGAACTTACAAACATGTAACCGGTTATTTTCTTGCCCGGTGCGGGATTCGATACGGGGTGTACTGCACCACAAGGCGACATCACTAACCGCTCGGCTAAAGGGTCAGACCCGTCAGCTAGGGACTAACGTGTCTTATTAGTAGTTTACAAACATTATAAGAACAATCAAGAGCATAAATGCCAGGGGGTGACAAATAGATCCATTAAAATAAGTAAAGAAAATAAAAACCATAATATACCCAGCAAGGCTACCAACTCTGTTCCCATAACAAAAAGCCATTGTTTTTACAGCCTTCTTCTTGCAACTTAAACTCGCATTGACGAATGAGAAACTTTGCCAGAAAGAAAAGGAGGTTAATCCCCAAATTCCCCAAATCCTTACCCCGAGTATGAAAACCAAACAACATATGTTTATAAAACAACTCACAGTTGTCCGGTAGCGTCTCTCTAATGACCATCGGTGTGTCTCGCCATATCGTGTACCGGCGATATCAAAAGACATGCACTATGTGCCACGGTTTCTGGACGGAGGGAACAGCACGAGCGTTACAATGCATTTAAAACTCACTCAACCTGCTGTGCGGCGAATCACAAACAAGCGTCGCTTCCGGTTCCACTGGATCTCACGCGGAGCTCGCGACGTCCCGGAAACTGATTTAAAAACTTTCTTTTTAACTTAAAACGCTGAGACACACAAAAAAACAACTACCAAAACTCACCAACTTCACACCATAAGCCAAATGTAAACGCTTTCCCGAGGGCTTGTTTCGGCAGGTGCTCTCCTTTCAGCAAACCCCACCTATAACCGAGCCCCCGGCAGCCTTCGTTTAACCCTTGAGGAGTCTAATATCCTGTACACGCCCCTTGTCCTCAGCGACCCGTCCTCACTCAGTTCTAAACCCCAAATCCATGTTGCATGAAGAAAAAACCCGTCGTTCATCACAAGCTTTGCGAACATCTGGGCTTTCCCCTCGTCACGGTGCAGAGAGGCTGCATTTACTCTGGACACCACCTGTTTTTATTACGACACACCTGTCATGATTGTTTTCTTCACTAAACTGCTACTCCCACTTCCGGCTGCTCCCGTTAGGGGTCGCCACAGCGGATCATCCGTTTCCATCTCTTCCTGTCCTCTGCATCTTCCTCTGTCACGCCAGCCCACCTGCATGTCCTCCCTCACCACATCCGTAAACCTCCTCTTTGGCCTTCCTCTTTCCCTCTTCTCTGGCAGCTCCAGCTTCAGCATCCTTCTCCCGATATACCCAGCATCTCTCCTCCACACATGTCCAAGCCATCTCAATCTTGCCTCTCTTGCTTTGTCTCCAAACCGTCCAACCTGAGCTGTCCCTCTAATATACTCGTTCCTAATCCTGCCCTTCTTCATCACTCCCAACGAAAATCTTAGCATCTTCAACTCTGCCACCTCCACCTCCAGCTCCTGTCTTTTCATCAGTGCCACTGTCTCCAAACCATACAACATAGCTGGTCTCACAACCATCTTGTAAACCTTCCCTTTAACTCTTGCTGGTACCCTTCTGTCGCAAATCACTCCTGACGCTCTTCTCCACCCACTCCACCCTGCCTGCACTCTCTTCTTCACCTCTCTTCTGCACTCCCCGTTTATCTGTCAGGTCAAAGATAAACCTAAGACAATCTTTGGACCCAGGCGGTGTACAGTTTTCCTGGAAATCTAACTAAAATGGAAGGGGTTTCTGTCTGTCTGTACTATGTCCTTTGATTTTCTCTGCAACCATTCATCGACTGACTTCACGCTTGGCGGGTGTTTTGCTGAGGACCCAAGGAAGTCCAGTGTTGAGTGTGAAGTTGTTTGGATGAGCGGTTGTCGAGAAAGCGGGAATAACCGGAGCTCAAGTAATCGTCCCGTTCTGAACGGGCACGTTTTGAACGGGAACTGCACTAATATGAACTAATGTTGGGGTCACTCTAACAAAAGTCACCACATATCACGTTGAAAGAAAGGATCATTTAGAGGGGGTTTCTCCGCTGTTAAACATGGTGGCGGGTCATCAAGACAACACAATTAGATTAATCCAGCTTGTTTGCAGCTTGACTGGCAACACAAGGGAAGCCAAAATACACGGATGAGCCGGTTTGCTATTCATATACGTATTGTAATGTCTGTATCAGAAAACTCCTCGGAGACATGAGACACATGTAAACTAAAGGAAGGATGAAATGAGTCACAAAAATATCTCCTTGTACAGAGTAAACCTGTAAATCCACATCTGTGTCCGGTGTTATTACTGTGCAGAGATGCATGCCAGTAGTCTACGGTGGTGTAAAAACTGATGTGCCAAAAATAGATGAATGCAGTTCTGTAACAGGCAACTTCTTTTTTCCTCTTTCTCGCTATTTAAATCCCATCAGTGTCAGGTAAAAAATGTCAGTGGCTTTGCGAATGATCCAATAAATGAATTTATGTATGCATGCATGCCTGTTGTTGTAGGTGACTCCACACACACACAGGTTAATCATTTTGTTCTCCTCTCAGCACAAAACACATGATAGAGGCTTGTTGTCCAAAAATTAGTGGAAATATTTTTGCTAAGCCACACAGGCTTACTTGGCTAAAACTAGAACGGCAAAAGCAACCCAGAATACTAGGTTTGTATCCAAACCCTGATGCATTCTGACTGTGGCTTCATGTTGGCAGTCACTTGTGACAGAGTAGTTGAACTTGGACAATTCCTAAACTGCAGAAAACACATGAGCAGCGTCCTCTATGGGAGTCCAACTTGGTTTGATGCAACCAATCCATTCATACACCACCAATAGTGGACCATCAAAACACCCACAGGAATTTAAAATATTTGAAAGTCATTATCCCAAATCACCCTGTTACAGATGAGTTAATTTGCTAAAGCAATCAGCTTTGGCGGGACAGCGAGTAGGATTTAGTCCCGAGTTGTGTCGTGGTGATAAAACCTGAGGTTAAAAAGTCCAGCGTGTTGCGGGGAGACCATCAGTTCTGGTTTCTTCTTAAAACAGAACCCCGAGGCAGACTCTCCAGCATTACAAAGGAGACTAAAGGAAATGACTCTGCTAAAACCCACGAGACACGAGACAGTCATCTCAGCTGAAGACACACACACACAGAAAACAACAATCTGTTACGAGCCTCTTCTAAAGACCTAACTGTACCCTTTACATTGTTATTGCAGATAAGTTTGGTGGGCTGCAGTAAGTTACATGTGACTACTCTGCATCATGGTCTCGGGGACTTTGTTAGTAAAGAAAAAAGCTCACGGCAACAATTGTTATGGTACTTTTTGCTGTAGAAAATCCTTGACTGTTAGCAGCAATTACTTCACAACATGGGGTGTCGCACCCATTTATATTGTAAAATTAATCAATTAATTGAACACTGTGTACAAATCTGGCTACAATACCCCAAGGTAAACGAAGGGCTGGCATTTAGTGAAAAACATCAACAGCTATTTGAGATTTTCCAAACGTTACTCATCACCCTTTCCTTTTCCTCCGATTCACACACGCACACGCACGCACACGCACGCACGCCATGCACAATGCTGTTGATGAAATGATTACTTTCATTTTCCTGGTTTTACACCGATATATCTTGCCATGACATTCGACTGGTGGAATGACACCAGACATACTCTCTTTTTCGCAAGCCAATATCCAGGACCGCCACTTCTCTTCCGGTAAACACTTTAAAAGGCTGACTCCTGCAATTTGTTGGCATGTTGCATCCCAGCTCGTAGTAGCCAGCGTGTCTGTCTGCACGACAAAACCCGCATGCATCGTGTCAGAAACAGAGTTTGTGGTAAACAGGCCAACAACTAACTAACTTATCAACTGTCCTGGATACTTTCCCTCTGCTGCCTGGCAGGATATCAGAATTCATGGCTGATTTTTTTTTAATCCACAATTACAGCAGAAACTGGCTAATTTGACGTAATAGAGGGTTGAGTTTCTCGGTCTGTGTCAGCACAGCAAAAATGCTGTCACCATTAACTAGCAGTGGTTTCCTCTGCAGAAGGGTCCTTCTCCTCCCAGCAGCCTACTGCCACTGGCCAGTTACTGCCTGCTGCCTTAACGAGAGGAGTCTGGTCTTCTGTTAGTTAACTGGAGGCAACGTAAACGAAGTAAACAATGAAAATCAGAAAGGTTAAAAGATAAACGGCTGTACGGTTAAATGCACATAGGATGCGAATCAATGTTCCGATCACATCGATTACCTCGTTAAACAAGTTCAATATTAACGGCCAACCGTAACAGCCCCACGCAGCCGACACGCCAGGTCCGTTTTGGGGTTGTTGTTTTTCCTTCCTCTGGCTGCAAGTCGGCCCGTTAAAAGACGCCTGAGCTTTCAAATCAAATCACAAGCAAATTTACCGCAGCTGTCCATCCCTGGCTCAGGGTGCCGGTCTGATCCTCAGACCGTCTCACGCCGTTACCCCAGACCGTCATGGGGCTTCCTCTCAGCTCCCACACTGCGCGTCATCCGACGCAGGACGGTAGTCCGTCTACGGGAAGTCGCAGGCTCAAAAAGGGCGCCAGCCGGAACTACGTTGTCACGTCGTTATGGCAACTGTCCGACCCGTTGCCAGGGGGGATTTTTTACCCTGCGTAAGTAGAAGGGGTTTACGTACACTTCTACTTGCTTTTACTTGTTTTCCCCCTAGCACATTTTGAGTTTCTTACATTCTGGTGAAGGTTTACTATATGTAAATAACAGCACGAACTGCGAACAGCAAATCGAGGTTTAGGGACTAATAATGGAAAATATTCTGTAATAAAACGTTTATCTTAACTATCCATTATCCAAAGCCCGTCCCAGCAGTCACTGGGCGGCAGGCGGGGCGACACCCTGGCCAGGCCGCCAGGCCATCATGTGGAGGCGGGGAGACCCCCCTGGCCAGGCCGCCAGGCCATGACATGGAGGCGGGGAGACCCCCCCCCCCTGGCCAGGCTGCCAGACCATGACATGGAGGCGGGGCGACCCCCCCTGGCCAGGCTGCCGGGCCATCATGTGGAGGCGGGGAGACCCCCCTGGCCAGGCCGCCAGGCCATGACATGGAGGCGGGGAGACACCCCTGGCCAGGCCGCCAGGCCATCACTGGGCCGCTTCCTTTTTCTGTGGCAAAAAAAGAAAGAAAAGAGCAAAGTGTAACCACAAAGAAACTACTTCCTCACGAAACCACGTTTAAGTCCTATCCATGGCATCAGTGGTTTTTATACCGCTTATCGTAGCTATTTTCTAAAATAAATAATCAAATAAAGAACTACAACACAATCTGGCTGCCTACACTTGAAGCACGTGTTTTGATTAATTAGGCTGTTAGCCTAATTGTAGACAAAGGTGTAATGCATTATAACTGAGTAGTTATAATGGACCTATAATGGTTAAAATAGACCTAGGGGAGATGAAGTATCAAATAGTTGTACCAAATAGGAACTGTGTAGGGTGTAGGTTTGTTTAGCCATACATTTTGTGGCGGACACATTAATGAAACTTATGTTGATAAATCAGACGTCTACTATCAGTGATTTGTTGGTAAATAAATAGGTAGGTAAACTATTATCTTAATGAATTAATTGTAAAGTGATTTGAGTGGCTGTTGCAGCTATAAAAGCACCAGATTGATTGATTGATTGATTGATTGATTGATTGATTGATTGATTGATTGATTGATTGATTGATTGATTGATAGTTGGGAAATATGTGAATATTCAGATGCGTGAAAGAGCACGTGCTGAGTTGGGTAGGCCATTATACTAAAATGATGGTAAATGTCTTTGAGAAGTGCTGCTGTCCCTCAGGCAGTGAACAGAACAAACCGGTTCAACAGATATGTAAACATGGTAAATAGGTAACGTTAATAGGCGGGCACATTTAGCTTTTCAAAACAGAGGAGCCTAGTTATTAGACACTAAAATGTTCGTCCCTGATGGTAGGCTCTCGTTCTCCGCCTATCAGATGTGACAGAAACATGGTCACTGAGGAGTAAGTTCTGATTGGCTGAATAAGTCTTATTTGGCGGATCAATACGACCGCAGGGCCTACAGGGAATTCTGCCTAGGCTATACTCTAACAGCAGCCTAATAGATGAGTCGGCAGGGGGATTTATAACCATGTCAGAACAGTTTCGTTCACAAAATAAAATCAAGTTCATTCACACACACACACATATAATGCAAAACTTCAGCCTGAGGCGACCCCCCCCCCCAAAAAACAGCTCCACGTTATAACAATAATCATACTATCCTCTAAGCATCAAAAACACCCTCTTAATTCCCCAAACCAAATAAACAAGCGAATGAATTCATATATGAATAGCGAGGAAAAGTTCAAATGAATTGGGGGGGGGGGCTGTAAGAGGTGGTGGCACCCACTACGGTCACGCCATCTGCACTTTGGAAAAACTTGGTCGCGCCATCCAGACCTTAAATTTTAGTGGGCATCTACGTTGCACTTTACGGTAGCCCGTTTGTCACGTAACTGTACGGGGTGAAAAGAATGCTAACGATAGAGAGAATTGTGTTCTGTAACTTTGAACATAATCTGGTCAGGTCTAATTCACCTAAAACACTATGTCTGCCCCTCAAAAAGGGTTCAATGTTTGTTGTATGTTTTTTTTTGGTTGCTGTTTTTTTCTTATGTAAATATTGTAGCGAATTCAGGGGGAAGCCCAGGAACCGCCACAGCCGGGACGCGAACCTGTATTTTCCACTCCCCAAGCGACAACGTTAACCCTTTAGTCGACTGGTTAACCTTGTCGCTTGCGGAGCGGGAGACATAGGTTCGCGTCCCGGCTGTGGCGGTCCCGGACTGCCCCCCCCCCCCGAATTCGTTACAATATAAACATTGATTTCATATATGTATATATAATATTGTAACGTGCATGGATAAGTAGACACGTTGGCCGCTGGCTGGCGGGTCTGACCCTTTACTCTAGCGGAGAGTGATGTCTCCTGCGGGGCGGGCGATACAGGTTCGCTTCCCGGCCGCGGCAGCTCCTGTGGTTGCGATGTCCCCCCGAATTCGTAACAATATGTTGATCGTAAAATTTCAATAAAAAGGGTTACATGTTTTTTGTTGGACAGCAAAGTCCATAATATACCAATTTTTTAAAAATAAATCTATAACATTATCATATAAAAATGTTTCACCACACGCCACTAGATTCCTTAAGACCAGCTTCCCAGGTATAAATGACATTCATTTCAGGCTTTTCAGTGCAGCAATTTTGAACTATGGGAGGCCAAAATCTTCCATAGTCTTCCAGTTATTTCAATGTATACCGGTTCAAAAACAGATAAAATAAATAAATCAAAATGCTGTGCATTTATGACAGCTTAAACACATCATTTAACAAGATAACCCAGCAAATGCTCTCCTGGTTACTCCATACTTCTCAGAAAGCCTGCTGTGCAGACGCAGCAGTCAGGCAGCTATTGTGGACTGTTTGCAGGTCTGTGTGAGGGAGTCAAGACAGAGGAGTGCCATTTTGAGGAGGAAAAAAAGAGGCAAAAAAGAGCTCCAGTGTTTCCATAGGAAAAAACACAGGCAAAGCCTGAGATGGCCATGCTAAAAGTTGACATTCACTGTATTCTGCAGAACCTCACAACACAGGGCAGTGATGGTCCAGTGCAGCAAATGTCTGTCATGGTACCAACCCAGCCGTTTGTGTGCCTGTCCCACACACAGCATTCGACAGCACTGCAGAATAAACATGTTTGGCATAAAATTTGATTTGATATCTTTATTCAGTAAATAGAGATTGAGCATCAAAGTATATTCAATGCGGACATAATAAAACCGATGCAATAGAACATTATTTACTTTAACTGCACTATATGGAGAATTCCGCTATTCAATAATTATAAATTCCTACAGTGAAAATGCATAAATGTCATGCCATGCATATTCTAATGGATTTTGTTTATAACAATTTAATATTATTTTATTGATTTAAAAAAAAGCTGCGTGAATTGAAATGACTGGCCGTTTCGGCATCGTATAATTCCAAATTGGTACATTAAAAAGCATGAACTTCATGACAAAATTCTCCGAAGACATAGAATCAATCATGTTTATTGACCATGTAGGTTTACACATACAGGAACTTGACTCCGGTTCCGCGGCTCTCTCGGTGTACTTAACATAATGAGAACACTACAACCTGCAGATATATGCACAAGGATTGACTTACACAGGTGAAATAAGAGGCGATAAAGTGGGATGGTGCAGAGAATATATCAGAGATGCTGAAATATAGAGTATTGTGATAACAATCGGATTTACTTATTTTATGGGCTCTTAAAAAGTGGCCATCAGAGTGACCATTGGGTTAGTAGTCACCTCCCTGACCAAGGCCCTTCTCCCCCGATTGCTCAGTTTGGCTGGGCGGCCAGCTCTAGGAAGAGTCCTGGTGGATCCAAACTTCTTCCATTTACGAACGATGGAGACCACTGTGCTCTTCGGGACCTTCAAAGCTGTAGACATTTTTTTGTACCCTTCCCCAGATCTGTGCCTCGATACAATCCTGTCTCACAGGTCCACAGACAATTCCTTTGACTTCATGGCTTGGTTTCTGCTCTGACATGCACTGTCAACAGTGGGGGCATATATAGACAGGTGTGTGCCTTTCCAAATCATGTCCAATCAATTGAATTTACTACGGGTGGACTCCAATCAAGATGTAGAGACATCTCAAGGATGATCAGTGGAAACAGGATGAACCTGAGCTCAATTTCGAGTGCCATAGCAAAGGGTGTGAATACTTATGTACATGCAATATTTCAGTTTTTTATTTTTAATAAATTTGCAAAAATTTCTACAAAACCTTTTTGACTTTGTCATTATGGGGTATTGTGTGCAGATTGATGACAAAAAAAAGGAATTTAATCCATTTTGGAACAAGGCTGTAACATAACAAAATGTGGGGAAAGTGAAGGGGTGTGAATACTTTCTGGATGCACTGTATATGACGAGCCAGGGCAACCAGGGGGACTATATAACGTTGGGGAGCCTATCAGGGAAATTGGGTGCAGATGAGCAGGGCAGGGCAGGAACAGAAAAGCCAGTCAGGGAAAGGGGAACAGGTGAGTAAAACAGGGGCAATCAGGGGCAATCATTGGGCCACTAGGGGTGGCAACTGAAATGGCAAGCCAAGTAAGGGAATGGAGATCACGGGGGCAACACAGGTGCAGAAACAGACATGGCAAGCCAATCATGTCATGGGGTACAGGTGAGCATAGCTGACCCAGAACACACAAGCATGACATACAGAATACATGACATTTGTTTTTATTTATGTTGTTTTTGTTTTTGCTCTTACTTGTTTGGTCTTACTCTTGTTTTTGCCTTGTCTGGTTTTATTTCTTTGTGAGCCACTTTGTGGTATTTTTTTAGAAAAGTGCTATAAAAATATTATTATTACTATTGAGACCTGGTCATCGGGAGTTTGGATGTAGTTTGTTGCTAAAAATTTGATGTAATTATTCCATTGCCATTTAAAAACCAGCATGCATTGAAGTGAATGGGCATTTGGGGGTATTTTGGCCTCCCATAGTTCCAAACTGCTGCAGTAAAAAGCCTGAAATGGATGTCACTGAGCCCTGTGATGGCCTGGTGGCATGTCCAGGGTGTCTCCCTGCCTGCCCCCCAGTGTCTGCTGGGATAGGCTCCAGCATCCCCGCGACCCTGAGAGCAGGATAAGTGGTTTGGATAATGGATGGATGGATGGATGAATGTCGTTGATACCTGCATGGGAAGCTGATGAGCTTAAGGAATAGTGTCGTGTGGTGAAAACATTTTGATACGATAACTAACCAGATTTACTTGAAAAAAAACTGGCATTTAATCCTTTTTGAGGGGCAGAAAGATTGTTTTAGGTGAATTAGACCTGACCAGATAATGTTCAAAGAAGTTACAGAACCCAATTCTCTTTATTTTTCTAGAATCCCTTTCACCCTGTACAGTTACATTGCAATGTAGATGCCCACTAAAATTTAAGGTCTGGATGATGTGACCGCAGTCTGGTACAAGACAGGCGCGCAAACCCTCCCGAGACTTGTTTACCTCACTCACATCTCTATACGTTTCTACACGCCAGACACCTCAGAACAGGATTGCACGCCATTGAAACACACCTTAATCTTAACCTACACCGGATGAAACGACACCTGACACACTCGAAGTGAAGGGGTTTGACCTCCCAGATTGACTCTGACCAGTCACAAGAAGAGCAGCTCCACGGCTTGGGAGGAAGATCTAAACTTTGCATTTGATGATGAAAGGTGGGGTGAAATAAGTCAGGTTTACATTTAGAAAATAGACATGGGCAGTTTGACCTGATCCAGACTCCACCTCACTCTGTAAACTACAAACACTCCCGAACCTACCCCACACGCAAAACAGAGCTGGGAACGCTTACTCTTGACCCCTCGCAGGGAAACAAATTGTTGAGATCTTGCTGGCAATAGCTGGACAGAGACCCCGGTTGTTCCTTCTGGGTGACACCTTTGTGTTGGTTATCAAACAATTCCTGAAAATAGCTGTAACAGCTGCCAGGAAATGGGAAATTTGTGCTGGATAGGATGTCATTACCCCCCCCCCCTCCCATGGCATTAATGTGGGTTGAAGAGCTAACATCTGTATCCTGTGTGGAAAATCAGTGTACAATTTAAAGAAAGAAAATGGCTATCGTCTTCTGCAAAATCAGGGGTGCCTCGATAAGTTTATGGACAAACCAAACCCAGCCACTCAGATGCAAACCAGTCCCCTCCATCACCGTTTTGTCTCTCCAAACACTTGCCTGCTAAAAACATTATTAATACGATTAGGGATATTTTTCCACTGTGAAGATGAGTGATGGAAGTTTTGGTCCATTTATTTTTCTTTTTTTTGGCTCATAAATGTATTCAACTGCAGCGGCGGTAACGCGGGTGCACTGGTAGATGTTTGGCTTACATTTGTTTGATTGAAATACCACTAAAATTATAGAAAAATAAATGAACATAATGTTAAGAAAATGGTGCAGGTACATTTAGTTTTATAATCAGTATTGTGCCCTCACACCAGTCATTTTCAACTGCACACCCAATCACACACATATGGACCCACACAAACACACACACACACACACGTGTGTGCATATTTCTGTGGGTTACCACTCAAAATAAGATGACAGGAAGAGCCTCTGATGCAAAGATACGCTTGCCAGCCTGGCTTACTACTGACACGGTACTAAAGCGGTCTCTATGAGATGTTCAACAGTCTCTACTAGATGCTCTCGTTTTCTCGTGGAACGAATTCTTTTAAGTTCAACACTAGGCACAACACAGTTTTATTAATATGTGAATAAAAAGTATTTAAAGCGTGAACACAATTTTTACATTTCCCTTTCCAAGATTGTACAGTAGAATTACTTCAATTGCAATAATTTAAACTGAGGTCTGGAGCGTTGCGTTTTTCTGATGTTATAGCGACACAGAACAATAAACCACTGCACGGATGTTTTGTAGTGTATCAAAATATCTCTTGTTCCTTCTCTGTGCTGCACTCCCTTCTCACAAGGAGGTATAATGGGGTGGAATTGAGGTATTTGCATTTTCCAAACATTCATGAAATAGTTGATCTCTTCTCCTTGTACGTCGCCATCATTTTCTTGATCTCTGCAATGGCCTTCCCTGGGTTCAGTCCCTACGGAGCAAGCCAAAGGAGAAATGTGTAAACCACATAATGTAAGTGAGAGGATCAAAACTTATGAGTACTTTGTGTGTGTGTGTGTGGTTGCACATCTGCCTGTAGCATGTTATAGTATGCACCTTCGGACATGTCTTTGTGCAGTTCATGATCGTGTGACAGCGGTAGAGAGAGAAAGGGTCCTGAAGTTTGGCCAGCCTCTCCTCAGTGAAGTCGTCACGAGAGTCAATCATCCAGCGATATGCCTGTAGGAGACCAACATATCGCATCAGTCATTCGCTCTACCACATGTCATTTTCATCAAGTTACTCATCTCATCTCATCTCATCATCAGCCACTTCTCCGGGGTCGGGTCGCAGCGGCGGCAGCAAGCTAAGTAGGGCACTCCAGACGTCCCTCTCTCCAGCAACGGCCTCCAGCTCCTCCTGGGGGATCCCAAGGCGTTCCCAGGCCAGATTGGACATGTAGTCCCACCAGCAAGTTCTGGGTCAACCCGGGGTCTCCTCCCAGTTGGACGTGCCCGGAAAACCTCCAGAGGAGCATTCTTATCAGATGCCCGAACCACCTCAACTGGCTCCTTTCAACACGAAGTAGCAGCGGCTCTACTCCGAGCTCCCTCCGGATGTCCGAGCTCCTCACCCTAAGACTGAGCCCAGACACCCTATGGAGGGAACTCGTTTCAGCCGCTTGTATCAGCGATCTCAGCCTTTCAGTCACAACCTGAAAATCTCACTACTTTGATAGTCGTCAAATGATGATAGTGATCTCACTACTTTCAGTCACTATCAAGTTATTGTTTGAATTATTACAACAGGTGGCCGTCAATTTTGTGCATTTTAGAAAAGCTCAGTGACATTAGATTACACCAACCGGGAACCCACCTGCATGAGGACGGCAGGCCCCAGATACTTGTCTCCGTTCCACCAATAGCTGGGACAGCTGGTGCTGCAGCATGCACAGAGGATGCACTCATACAGGCCATCCTGTGAAATTAACAGAATTTAAGACGGATCATTCATCTTTTTTTCTGGAAAGGCTGTGCGATCCTATGTACATCAATGAGTCCACTGTCTTCAGACATACGGAGAATTGCAATGTTCAGCAGTGCTGTATTTTACATTGTGTATTCATTGTGATTATGCATGCTATGGGTGCGTAGCACCCATGAGAAATCACTGGGTTCATTCAGATGGGTGTGAATTAATAATCACTGACTTGGATAATACATAAATTCTCTCTCTTTCTTTCATTTTGATCCCCCCCCCCTTTTCTCCCCAATTGTATCCGGCCAATTACCCCACTCTTCTGAGCCGTCCCGGTCACTGCTCCACCCCCCTCTGCCGATCTGGGGAGGGCTGTAGACTACGTCTCCTTCAATACATCTGGAGTCGCCAGCCGCTTCTTTTCACCTGACAGTGAGGCCTTTCACCAGGGGGACGTAGCGTGTGGGAGGATCATGCTATTCCCCCAAGTTCTTCCTCCCCCCCGAACAGGCACCCTGACCCACCAGAGGAGGCGGTAGTGCAGTGACCAGCACACATACCAACATCTGTCATCCCACCCACAGACACGGCCAATTGTGTCTGTAGGGACGCCCGACCAAGCCGTATTTAACACGGGGATTCGAACTGGTGATCCCTGTGTTGGTAGGCAATGGAATAGACCGCTACGCTACCCAGACACCCTTTCCTGTTTTATTTTGAAGTGCTCACCTGTCTTATTTATCTTTTCAGTTCCTGCCCCTGGTTTTTGCCATCAGCCAACCTGTATATACCACACCTGTTCCCCATTCCCACATCAGCTCCTGAGCACATATACTCCCCAGGCACGGCGATATGGGTAGGCCTGACGGTCCTAGGCCCGCCCACTTTTCATCAGGCCCACCATACAATTTTCCTACCCAAAAAAAAATATTCTATATATTATTTTTACAAATTTTCATTTAGTCATAAATGATTCGAAATCAGCCAATAATCGCATGATTTTGTGCTAAAAATAGCTTTTATAAACATAATTTTATATGTTGATGTTCATGCGCAAGCAAGTTCATGAGACACGTGATGTGATGTTCGACGCCGGCGGGATAGGCTAGGCTAGTTCCAACTGCCATACCAAGCGTTGCTTTTTTTCATGAAAACATAAAAGCGGTCGGCTATGCTACCGTATGTGGGTGTAGGCTATGGCGCAACCAACTTTGTTTAAGTTCTTTAAACGTGCACGAACGGTGTCAGACTCGGAGTCATCACTGCAACCAGGAGCTGACCAAGGGTTGGTATCCACAACTCCATACTCTTCCTCTCCGCCAGCTCAGGATGCTAGCACCAGCAGCATGGATTATGCTAGCAGCAGCAGTATGGATCATGCTAGTACAAGCAGCATGGATGCTAGTGCATCCTCCTCCACCTCGCCACGAGTGGAGGATTCAGCCCCAGGTATGTGTTGCAAACATGTCACCTTTATTCATTTTAATCCAAAATATGTTGTTTATTTTATTTGTGTATTGCATCTTTGTCAACAGGTCACAGACCTGTTGCGCCCTCTATTGGTCGGTCAGTGATAGAATTATAGTTCAAAATGGTCACTCACTGGCTTTCAACGTTGGCAAGTGATGGTACTGTTGCTGTTCAAGCAATATATATTTTGCACTGAGTAATTTTTAACATATTGGCTCATTTTGTCAATGGTGCATGAATTATGAGGGGTTTTTTGTGATTTTGTGTTGCCTAATCATCTGGACTGCATGTCTTCTGCCTGCCCTTGTCTGCTGTGGTTGCCTGTTCTGAACTGACACCCCGGTAACCTGAACTGTGTCTGAACCTGTATTGCCATCTGCCTCCTCCTTGTCTTGTTTTGGTCGCCTATCGAACCGATTTCCCGTATTCTGACCTCTGCATGCCTTTTGACGACAAGTTAAAGTTTTTGTGACCTAAACCTGCCTGTCTTTGAGTCGTGCATTTGGGTTCTCATCCACAAGTTTCTCATAAATAATTGCAGGTCGTGGCGTCCGGGTAGAGTAGTGGTCTATTCCGTTGCCTACCAACACAGGTATCTCTGGTTCAAAGGTCACTTAGATGAGTGATGAAACATTTCTCTCTCAATAAAACGTTGTGTCCACATCAGGGATGGGCAACATGATCCAGAATGGGCCGGTGTGGGTGCAGGTCTTTGTTCCAACCAAGTAGTTACTCACCTGATTCTATTAGTCAACCTCAAGGTCCTTAGCCTTTCCTTAGCCTTTGCTAAGGACCTTGAGGTTGACTAATAGAATCAGGTGAGTAACTACTTGGTTGGAACAAAGACCTGCACCCACACCGGCCCATTCTGGATCATGTTGCCCATCCCTGGTCCACGTGAACTGATTAAACTTTCTGGGATTTCCTTACCTGGATTATTGAGCATGCATCAAGACATTTTTACACAAGCATTCCGCCAATGGCATACTGTACATACAAGCAAACACACTACTACTATTCAGAAAAGTCTCTGTAGACTGGGTATACATACCAGTTTTTGCCTGTCCTCCACAGACTGGTGGTACTGTTCTTTGCCTTCCTGTGATTCGTCCTTCTTTTTTAAGTAGGGCTCAATGGATTTGTACTGCGCATAGAAGTTGCTCATATCCTGTGAAATATCATGCAAGAATTACTCATAAAGCATAAGTAAGGGATGAGAAGTAGCTCATTAAGTTATTTAAATAGTCATTTGTAAACACCCCCTACATTTGCAGTGTTAATACTTAATCAGGATACATCAACATTCACTGCTGTCTATGACTATCACCATGTTTGATGTTTGTGATGGAGTCAGACATTGTTTGATGAACAAACACAGTACTTACAGGCACCAGATCTTTGACGACGTACATGTGTGGGAGAGGGTAGATTTTGGTTGGTTTGCTTGTGTTGGTGTCTATTTTGTTTAGGCACGCCAGAGTGTTGCCTCCATTGATGTTCATGGCACATGAGCCACAGATGCCTAAATAAAAACACACAAGAGCGAGTCTGTGAAAGGGGGAATATGTTGCTTTACATGACGGTAACATATTGTCATCTGTCTTTTTTCAATGAAGATATGCAATTTCACTAAATAGACTCCAATGGAAATTATTATAATAATAACAGTAATAATATTATATTATTATTATTATTATAATAACATGCCGGCATGTGATCCTAATGTTTCCAGCTCTGTCATCTCTACTAGCCTTTCCGGCTATTTCTTTTTTTGGGGGGATTTTTTTTCCTTCCCCCCCTTTCTCTCCAATTGTATTCGGCCAATTACCCCACTCTTCCGAGCCGTCCCGGTCACTGCTCCATCCCCTCTGCTGATCCGGGGAGGGCTGCAGACTACCACATTGTCTCCTCCCATACATGTGGAGTTGCCAACCGCTTCTTTTCACCTGACAGTGACGAGTTTCACCAGGGGGACGTAGCACGTGGGAGGATCACGCTCTTCCCCCCAGTTCCCCCTCCCCCTGAACAGGTGCCCCGACCGACCAGAAGAGGCACTAGTGCAGCAAACAGGACACAAACCCATATCCGGCTTCCCACCCACTGACACAGCCAATTGTGTCTGTAGAGATGCTCGACCAAGCCGTAGGTAACACGGGGATTTGAACCAGCAATCCCTGTGTTGGTAGGCAACGGAATAGACCGCCACGCTACCTGGACGCCCTACAGCAATGTTTTTAATGTGCATTGTCCCTGGCAAATAAACTAATACATGAAATGAAATCTCCACTTTATCTCACCGGTGTATCACTTACCCTCTCGACAGGAGCGTCTGAAGGTGAGAGTGGGGTCCATCTCATTCTTTATTTTGATGAGGGCATCCAAAACCATTGGGCCACATCTAATTACACATGAAAGTTAACATGTCAACAGGTTAAAGTGATCAAAACGATATACAAGCACTGACCAAAATGACACTGATTAAGAAATAGAGACACAGCCGCTTACGTGTTGAGATTGATGTCATATGTCTGCATGCGTGGTTTGTCACCAGGTGTGTCCGGGTCCCAGCGGTAAATCTGGAACTTTTTGATCCTGGGCTGAGGAGCTGGAGCAGCTGCAGTCTGGGCATACCGCGCCGTCTGGATGACAGAGAGGCAGTATTTTATGAAACATTATGAAGGTATTCAATTTGCTTTCACATGATGGACATATGGCCGATTCACCTGGCCCCAATGTGTGTGTGTGTGGGCCCTGTGTGATGGCCTGGCGGCCTGTCCAGGGTGTCTCCCCGCCTGCCGCCCAATGACTGCTGGGATAGGCTCCAGCATCCCCACGACCCTGAGAGCAGGATAAGCGGTTCGGATAATGGATGGATGGATGATGGACATATCGGAGCGAACCTTGTGAAAAAACATGGCCGACTCTTCTTAAATATATATATATATTTGCGTCTTTCTTACTTTCTTTAACTTGACAATTGTCGTGTATGGCAGCTAGCAAAACTGCAATGTCACAAATAAATTTCTGTGAACTGACATTGTTGAAATGAGCGCGTGGCAGTATTAGGTAAAAGCCTTTCATAGAGACAGAGTCTCCCCCTGGTGGTTTAACATCGACATAGCGCTGTTACGTCACTTCGCTTCCTGGTTACTTAGCTGTCATTTGGAGGAGCGAGACTAAAATTTAACTGCCATTTTATAAAGGGGGGGAGGGGGGCATACAATAAATATCCACACCTTTAAAATTTTTGGGAATTGCCAAAAGATCTCTTTTGAGGAGCTTCGAGGGCTGCGCGAGTGTCCAACTGATTTTCACAACGGAAGAGTATAAACGGCAGTGTTTTGATTAAAAAACAAAACAAAACCGCTAGATTGTGCGACACGGCAAATGAGCTGTTGACGGTATTAACGGTGGGCGCCGCAGGAGACAATAGAGGCCAGAGAGGACGGTGCTGGATAAGAGCCGATCACGTGCGAACGGCCACAGCGGAGGTGGGCGTCTCTGGAAAGAAACCGCCAGCGTTTCAGCGCAGACCACAACAAACACCCGCAATATCCACTAAAACTCCACAAGTCGCAAAAAACAACACTCCCCCCCCCACACACACACAAACTGGGGGTCTATCGGGGGCGACGTTGCCACGGTTTAACTTTTCAGTCCAGGCTGCGTTTGGCGGGCATAAGGAGAACAGCGACGGCTCTTCGTGAAAGTCTAATGATGAATGACTTCGTCTTCAACTCACCGCCGCGGCACCGGAGCCCCGCAGAGCCGAAGCGCCCCTGCCCAGGCCGAAGCGGACCGCCAACATCTTCCCGGTTCCGTCTGAGGTTCCCAGCCGCACGGCTTCCCCGAGCCACACAGCGGCGGCGGCCCCGCCCACCCCGGCACACCCGCGGGACCACGTGACACGGCCACGGCCAATACGAGCGAAGCGCGCCGCAGACGTCACGCCCAGGGCCTCTTTCGCAACCGACTTTGGCGCAAACTGCTTATTACCCCCAAGGTCGGGTCAGGTGTTTAAGAAGCCCGTGATGGGGGGGATAACACGCTGCCAATAGTTCTCCAGTTCAACGCAAAAGTCAGCGAATTCAGTAAAGGCGCAGTGTGTGTGTGTGTGTGTGTGTGGGGGGGGGGGCTAGAGGGGGTGCCCTCGTGCACCAAGGTGTCCCTTTTACGTTACAAAACCATTTCTAAATTAAGTGTTAATCCATATGATACTGCGAAAATCAAGAGACATTTGTCCATTAAGATGTCTCTCTCTCTCTCTCTCTCTCTCTCTCTCTCTCTCTCTCTCTCTCTCTCTCTCTCTCTCTCTCTCTCTCTCTCTCTCTCTCTCTCTATATATATATATACTGGCATGTTTGAGATCTTGTGTCAATTGTCCTACTATTGACAGTGTAGCGGGGGAGGGGAAGGGGGGCAGCACTGGGTCAGCAGTCATGGAGGACGAGACACTTCAGTAGCTCAGTGAGTCCCCTCTCCTTTTCCCCTTGGAGACACCTTTTATACACATGAGACACACGGACCATCTCTCTCTCTCTCTCTCCAAAACGCTTAATGGCAATTATGCAAAATTAGCTTCAGTTCTGTCTGATTGTTATTAAACAGCATGTGTAAGTGTCCCTTCTCTACCCTTCTCCCTGAGGTAGAGCCTTCAGCGTAGCTCCGAGGCCGCATGGCCCCTTCTCGTCTCTCAGACATGTTTACTTTGATAGTCCCTTAATGAGCCGGTGACTGTGTGGCACACGTGTCGCTGCTAGCCAGCTAAAACACATCGGCCTTCCCATCGCACTGAGAAGGCAAGTCAGATTTCTGAGTGAGGGCTAGATCTGAAGCTATCATGCTAAACAAAAAGATGATTCTTTTTGGATTAGGTTGGGAATGGGAATTTATGATTTTGTGCAACATGTTTTATGAATCTGTTTTTGACAACCTCGGAACAAACCAGGTCTCTCTGGCACCTCCCTGAGGGGGGCAGTATTGAGCCCACAGGTTTAACAATCAGGGAGCTAGTACATGCTGCAATACTGAAAGCTGATATTGATAGTCTATCATAAATACTGTATGTGACTTGGTGCTTACTACTGAGGCTAATCAATGTGGATTATTGTCAGACTAGATTTTGCTTTTCTCTGCTAATTGTGAGGATTTTTTCCCCCCCATGGCTAGTTTCAGAACCCAGATCTGTCCTTTACACCATTTTCATTTTGCACATGCAGTAAGTGCACAATGCCCAGTAAAGATCATATAATGGGACAAGGAGAAGTGTAGGAGGGATCCTGCAACAGGGAGATTGCATCGCTGTCAAACTGGTTGAATAAGGCCCGCAGCCTCAGGATGGAGACGGGTAGAGACACGGGGCACAAACAGGTCTACATGTTATATTACAGTTGTCTGTTGATTAAATGAGTTTATCAATGATTTCATCAAGAATTTTTTCGAGTGTATGATCTGCTGATCTGTGAATGGATCAGCCTTATAACCTACCAAGGGGTTAAGCATAAAGTCAGCAATTATATATGTACATGTAAATGGCCTGCATCTACACACACACAAACACACACACACACACACACACACACACTAATACAGAAGTGGTATTGTCAACCACGCAAGTTCGTTAGGTGTCTCGCTCGGGGACATCTGTCCTTTACACCATTTTCATTTTGCACATGCAGTAAGTGCACAATGCCCAGTAAAGATCATATAATGGGACAAGGAGAAGTGTAGGAGGGATCCTGCAACAGGGAGATTGCATCGCTGTCAAACTGGTTGAATAAGGCCCGCAGCCTCAGGATGGAGACGGGTAGAGACACGGGGCACAAACAGGTCTACATGTTATATTACAGTTGTCTGTTGATTAAATGAGTTTATCAATGATTTCATCAAGAATTTTTTCGAGTGTATGATCTGCTGATCTGTGAATGGATCAGCCTTATAACCTACCAAGGGGTTAAGCATAAAGTCAGCAATTATATATGTACATGTAAATGGCCTGCATCTACACACACACAAACACACACACACACACACACACACTAATACAGAAGTGGTATTGTCAACCACGCAAGTTCGTTAGGTGTCTCGCTCGGGGACATCTCGACACTTTTTGCTGGGAGGAGCCGAGGATCAAACCAGCACTCCTTCAGTTACCAGGTGACCTGCTCCACCTCGCGAGCCACCTCGGGCCCCATATGCCTAACCGAGAACATATGGAAATCACGCATAGGAGATTATATAAACTTCACACGCTTAATATAGCAAGACCGTAAACTAAAACAACCCTCAACCCAAATAGCCACTCATGTGTGACCATGATGTATATCTGTGCGTCATAACCCACCACGGCCCTTAGATAACAGCCATCTGCCAATCTCCCTTGAAGGGTGCGCTGCGTCCATTCACCATTCACATATAGGCTGCCATTTGGCATCAAAACAAGATGGACGCGCTTATCAACACTATTGTTTGAACGGGAGGGCGGGACGACAAATCAGAGGACACGGTGTCGACTAACAATGGCGTGTCAAAGGGCAGAGAGGCTCACATTAATCATGCCCGTAACATTCCATAGGTCAAAGGTTATCATGGAAGAATGAACATCCGTTATTTCCCCCTTGGTTTGCTGTTGTCCCTTGAATACAGCGGCTGAACACGTCTGTCCGGTTAAGTTTGTTTTTTTTCTGGGTGACAAAACAGATCCTCTCTTATGACTCAAGCCAAGTCTACTCTTTATAAAACTCTTAGGCGCTTATGCACACAGCCAGCCGCCTGCTAAGGTCTACAGTACAGCAGTGGGCTGGCTGATAAGGGCATTTTGGTATCACCAGAGTGCACCTGGGTACAACCGTGCCTTCTTTCATTCCGGGCCGTCTTTGTAGAGCCGCCGTTATTGCTGTTAGCGCTGCTCTAAGTCCCTCGCTTGATTTAAACCTGCAGTGCGGAAGTTTTGGCTCCCCCCTGTGGCAGTGAGGGTAATTACTGCTTTCGGCGCTCTCCAACCAGGGAAAGCTATACCAATAGTTATCCGTGTTCGCCCTCACCTTCGATCGCTTTTTTTCTTCTTTTTTTAATGGCTTTAATCCTTCCTCTTCCTTTTTTCTCTGGAGCACCAGAAACTTTTCTTGGATAATTTTTAGGGGGTTTCCGCCATAGCTTCCAAGCTCGGAGGCTTTCCGGCAGAAATCCCGGAAGGCCAACTAGAGGCACGCGAACGCTTTCGTCGCAAGGAAAGCGCATCACTACGCATCACTTCCGGTGCGCCAGCACGGGAATGCAGCGCGGGAATGTCGCCCCAGACACCACGGCACTGTGGCACAGTGGTTAGTGCGGTCGCCTCACAGCAAGAAGGTCCTGGGTTCGAGCCCCAGGCTAGTCCAACCTTGGTGGGTCGTCCCGGGTCGAGCTCTGTGTGGAGTTTGCATGTTCTCCCCGTGTCTGCGGGGGTTCGCTCCGGTTTCCTCCCACAGTCCAAAGACATGTTGGTCAGGTGAAATGGAGGTACTAAATTGTCCCTAGGAATGAATGGTGTGTGTGAGTGAGTGAGTGAGTGAGTGAGTGAGGGCCTGTTCGGGGTGTCTCCCCGCCTGCCGCCCAGTGGCTGCTGGAATAGGCTCCAGCGACCCTGAGAGCAGGATAAACGGTTAAGATGATGGATGGATTTACCTGGCAGTGATAGGCTAAATCATCACTGTGTGAACTCGTTTGGCAAGGGCTTGAATGTCACAGACGTTCTTTTTTTTTTTAAAGTCCTGCACTCTGCTTTAAGTTTTGGACCTGGTTTATAAATTACAATAGTACTACTTTTTTCACATGGTCCTCAAGTGTTTGCATCATACAGTTACCTTTGCTTGGTGAAAGCGTGCATGACATACTGTCTGGAGGATAGACAGCATAGGGCATCAGGTATGGAGAAGCTTAATTTGCGAAACAGAGTAAAAGCAACAAAAAAGACAAAAAGCAAAACAAAGGTTTAAACCAAATAAGCTTACTTTGCTGAGTGTAAAGACAAATTATTTATATCCTATTTGAAATGCTCTGTGAACAGACCCGCCGCTGTTTGAATCCGGTGCAGAATCATGACTCATTTAGGCTCCTCTTCATGGGGAGCAGGGACTTTATTTATTTACTCTGCCAGGATAGAAACTCAATTCTGAAAGAAGTTGTACGCCTTTCTGCTCTTATTGGGCTGTGATAGAACGTCTTTGATAGGCTTGTTGTGGCGTTGTCTTTGAGCGCATAAGTTTTTTTTTTTTATCATTGCATTGTTTCCCTCCTCAAAGCGCGGACCTCAGAGGACAACTCATTCTAGACCAGGTCGTCAAATACCGATGCTTCGTCACATCCCTCGGCATCTGATGCCAATGCACAAGGCACCCTTTAGCGTCTATGAGATACACAGGGCTTTCAACTAACTTCAATGTAAACCCATCAGCAATACGGACTCAGAGCAATCGGTCCAGCCATCTGTTCACTCCAACAATAACCCAACCATGGTGTTATAAGACGCTTTACCGCCCGGAAGTATTTTCCTCATCAACTCAGTCGTCAGAATAACATGTTGACATTTTACGTTTCTGCAAATCACGGATACTTTAAAATCTCAACGTTTCTGAACCAAAAACACATTTCATATCAACGTTTCAACTCATAGCCAGAATTGGTGGGGCCTGCGTCCACATCACGTGACTGTCAAGTTGCTATTTGTGAAGATGATAAAAAACAGCTGACCTTCTCAGTGGGAAATGGAACATTTTAAGATCATTGCTAAGCAGGAAGGGTAGGAGTATGGAGGTGAGAGTCGGAACTTTGAATGTTGGCACTATGACTGGTAAAGGGAGTGAGCTGGCTGACATGATGGAGAGAAGAATGATAGATATACTGTGTACAAGAGACCAGGTGGAAGGGAAGTAAGGCCAGGAGCATCGGAGGTGGGTTCAAACTCTTCTACCATGGTGTGGATGTGAGGAGAAAGGGGGTAGGGGTAATCCTGATGGAAGATGTTGGACTTCAGCTCACTCTACCAACTCATCTTCATCTATGTGAGAGCGTAGTCCTGCGTGTTTGTTGATAAAGCAATAGGAGAAGATGTTCGGTCTCAAAACCATCCGTTTTATTTAGCAGTAAATGGATAAAGCATACAGAGCTCTGGGTCTAGATCTTCCTATCCCTGACTAACAACAGATTGTGTCAGTTCACGAAGTCTGACTCTCTCTCCTTTCCCTGACCCAGTCTTTATACTATACAAAGTGTTGACTGAATATGGATGTGTGGTCTTCTTTCTGATTGGTCCGTTCATCTGACTCCATTTCCGCCTCATCTTCTTTCTGATTGGTCCGTTCATCTGACTCCGTTTCCGCCTCACTGATATCCGGACTCCAGGTAATCTTCTTCTCCATCTGTGTTGCAGCTGCCGTCGTAAAACCCTTTCCTATCTCTGAAACCACAAATCACAGCACATCTCGTCTCCACTCCCCCCTGACCACAACACTTCCAGTGTCCCCCTTCCCATTCAGAGTCGCCAACCCTATGCAAGGTCAGGGACCCTCACACCTTCCATGGAGACAGACATCTTGTCTCTACTCCCCCTTTACCACAACATCCTTATTGCTCCCTTTGTTATTCAGAGTCGCTAACCTTATTTAGGGTCAGTGACCCTCACACCTAATTTACTCTGCATTCCTCTGTCTGCTAACATACTCAGTACTTTTCTACTGCCACTATAGACCCTCATGTCCTTGTAACAAGCCCTGTTCCTCATGCATATGTTTTCCCAATGATTAATATATCCTTATATCCCTTATTCCAATTAATACGTTGTAATCATCATTATTAAACATCACACCATTACATTTATCTACAAGTCCCCCTTTTTGGTCTCATATAAATGAGACCAACCAACCAATCGGATTCAAACATCACATTCAGCTTCTGTGTCACTGCCCAGTTCTTCACACCCTCCGTGCTCCATCAGAGCCACCGTCTCCGTCTCGACTTGAGCCATCTGATAGATTGATGAGGGACTCTTCTTTTCGATGGCAGTGACGAACAACCTTTCAAACAGAGATCTGATACAGGGGATACAACAGCATCCACACAACACAAGTGCAGTCATCATGCCTACCAGGGACAGAAACACAGACACCATCACACCTTTCCACTTCCCAAACCACTGTTCAAAAATTCTTCCCAGTGGGTCGTTTATACCTGAGTGGTCATGCATCTCCTCTGACAGGGTCCTAAGTCCTTCTAGGGCTCTGGTTACCGAGCCGTCTGGAGCAGTGTTGTTGGGGAAGAACGTGCAGCATTGATCGTCAAACATAGAGCAAACACCCCCTTTTTCAGCGAATAACATGTCGAGGGCCATTCTGTTTTGAACTGTCATCAACGAGGTGGCAGCTAATTGTTCAGATAAGCCTGCTACAGCGTCCCTGGTTTTATTGGCGAGCCTCAGGACGTTATAATGGATATAATTAATTCTATCCACATTTTTATTGGGAGTGACTGGAAATAGCGCACTAATGATTGGGATGTTCTCAAATCCTGCTCTGATCCACTGACTGAGCTCCACCTGTATCGCTCCTACCACGTATGCCGAGTCTGTGTAGATGTTTACTTTTTTCCCTTCTGCCCATTCTAATGCTGCTATCATTCCCTGTAATTCAGCTAGCTGCGCTGATTCTTTTCCTATTACTCTCCCTGTCACTACCTCCTCAAACCCTTCATCTGTTTGTCTTACCACTGCATATGCTGCCTTCAGTCCCTCAGTGGGATGTCTGTAGCAACAGCCATCTGTGAACAGCACTTCCTCTGGGTCAGCTAAGGGTTTTGCCCGTAAATCTGCTCTGACCTTAACATCTTTCTGTACTCTTTCTTCACACACATGTGGCTCACCTTCCCCCATGTTGTCTGCCATGTTGAGTCCCTTGTGTGTGAACGTTATGTGTGGTGCATTGAGGATTTTTTCCAACCTTATCTGTCTTAATGATGTCATGGTGAATGCTGCTGAGTTCACATAGGCCACTATGCTGTGTGTTGTCAGGACTGTTAGAGCATGTCCCATGACTATGTGTGCTACTTTTTGCAGAATTTTTGCTACCCCTGCTGCATGTCTTGTGCATGGTGGATGTCTATTTTCTGTTGGATCGAGTGTCACACTTGCATACATCATCACCTGCCTACCTCCCCCTTTTTTCTGAAAAAGAACACCATTCACTGTATGTGATTTTTCTGAAACATCCAGATAGAATGGCTCTTTGTAGTCAGGCAGTGCTAAATCAGCAGCGTTTGTGAGAGCCTGTTTGAGGGAAATGAAGTTATTCTCTGCTTCAGTAGTCCATTGTAAGCATGCTGACAAATTTCTCATCCCCTGCTCATTGACCATGGCCCTTAAGGGGTGCGTGAGTTCCCTATATGATGCTATGTACTGTCTGCTATAACCTGTCAACCCCAGGAATGAGAGCATGTCTTTCACTGTGACTGGTTTAGGATGGCGTAGAATTGAGGATCTATGGGCTGGGGACACACCTGTTCCTCTACTAGAGATAATTCTCCCCAGGAACGAGACCATCTGTCTGCAGCACTGGAGCTTGGTTTTTGAAACTTTGAACCCAATGTGATACAGCTGAGTTAATAGGGATTTGGTGGCTGCTAGGCAGGAGACATGATCTGGAGCTGCCAGAGGGATGTCATCCACATACTGAATCAACACCACCCCCTTTGGTAGGGTGAGATCAGTGAGCTGCTGTTTCAGAACCTGATTGAACAGCCCAGGAGACAAGATGAAACCCTGGGGAACCCTCGTATATCTTAGCTGTTGGCCTTTATAGGTAAACGAGAAGATGTCTCTCACATGGTCAGCTAGTGGAAGGCAGAAAAATGCATTGGCCAGATCAATACAGGAAAACCATTTGTGTTCTGGGGACAGTGCAGACATAGCAGTATATGGATTTGGTACTGGGACTGTAGGAGTTGACACAATACTATTGACCCGTCTAAGGTCGTGTGCCATTCTATATATCCCTGTATTTTGCTTTTCTACTGGTAAAATAGGTGTGTTCCAGCTAGATGCTGAGGGCTCCAACACCCCCGCTGCCAACAGTCCCTCAATAGTATCTGTGATCCCTGCTTTTGCCTCAGGTTTGTGGGAGTACTGTTTCTGCCAGATCGGAGTGTGATCTGTCAATTCAAAAGAGATTGGATCAACATTCTTGCAGTGTCCTACATCAGTTGGGCCTGCTGACCATAACGCCTCAGGGAGAGTGTCTATCATACTTGCGGCGTCAGAGTGATCAGCCTTCTCTCTGCCATGAAATCTCTCTATTTGTCTATGTTCTAACAGCACTTTGTCAGCCGTCTTGTGCATGATCCTGTAAGCCTTTTCGGATGGGGAGTACTGTAATTCAGGGAGTTGGGTCCAAACCCAGTCTGTCAGTGCCATCAGACGCTTGCACATCGGCCCAAGATCTCTAGCCTGGTGTTTAACATGTACTGCTAAGGTGATATGGGGCACCGCCTCTTCAGACATCTCATACCACTTAAATTGTTCTGATGTCAATTCAATAGCAGCTGCCACACCTTCATTCCCCACTAAAATACAACTAGACAATACTTCCCACTGTGTCCCTTCAATGTCATTGTAAAAAGTTTGCTCATAAATTTCATCCCCGTCCCTAGCATAGTACAGAGTAACATGGAGGGGGTCGATTGGAGGGGAGTAGGGATGTAGCATATGGACCCACGGCCGCCACTGATAATACAGAGTCTGTACGCCGTTGCTTTGCTTGGTTCCCGGTTCTAGGAGTCCCCAGTATATATCTGCCCAGAGTCCTTCAGCCGTGGGTGAAACATCAGCTGACAACAACATTTGAGAGCTGGACTGGATCATTGACAGAGAACAGTTCACCGAATATCCATTGGGAAAAGTCACTACCAGTCCCTCTGGCCCACACATGACTGATGCCCCGCACCTCACCAACATATCCCGTCCCATCAAATTGACTGGGCATGCTGGTGATGAAATATATTGATGCAAAAAAGTCTGTCCTGCCACCGTGGTAGTCAGAGGTGTCGTCAACGGCAGATTTTCTGGTTTACCCGAGAACCCTACTAGCTGGACGTTGGAGGATGAAAGGTTGGACCGAGACATGGCGCACGTGATAGTGGAAACCTTGCACCTGTGTCAACTAGGAAATGCAGATCCATGTCCATTACCCTTATTTGCAAGTAGGGTTCTGCCAGCCCCACCTGCCCTTGAGTTCCCGGGCCCCTTCAGTACTCATCCCCCTGACCACCCTGCATGGTCTGGGGATATTGTCCCTGCGGTGGAGCTGCTGTTGCATGAGGGTCTTGATGAAGTGGAACCATAACTGAAGGCTGTCCTTGGACCGGGGGCTGCACATAACCACCCCTGTTGCTGACTGGACCTTGACCTCCCCTGGGTCCCCACAGCATGGGACACTCCCTGAGCCAGTGTCCAAGCTGGCCACATCCAAAGCATTTAAATGGCATACCTCTGGGTCCTCCGCGACCCCTCCCTCTTCCTCTCATACCTCCTGTTACTCTGACAGGCCTGCCCCGATAAGGGGAACTAGACACCCATTCAGGCACTGGGTACACATTTGGGGTGTAGTTTTGTGGTGGCGGCTGTTGAACCATCTGATTGGCTACTTTTTGGTTTGTCTTTTTAGCATCATTTACCTTTTTCCTTGCCTCATCCAATTGGAGCTTTAGGAGCTGCACCTGGGCTGACTCTGTGCTCTGTCTATCCTCCTCCTGTATAGCCTTGTGTCTTTTCATATGATGCATCAAATGTTTTTCCCATTGCTCAGTAGAGCAGCCTGGGATGTCTGGATTGCCCTCCATGGCATCTTGTACTGCTTTGGGCATTCCAGTCATAACAGCTTTTCTAAACAATGTGGTCTGTAACTGTCCTGAACTTGGATGGCTTCCTGCAGTGTCTGTCCATATGCCTTTGCATCTGCTTAAAAATGCTGACATGTCTTCTCCGTCTTTCATGGAAAAGGTCAGTGAATGCATTGCTCCGGGAGGAATGGGGAATTTATCCCTCATTGCCCCTCCCACAGCTGTGGCTTCACTGGTAAATGGTTCTGAATCTGGTATATAACTAGTGCCTGCCGCAGCCTCAATCTGCTGTATTTCCCACATAGGTAGTTGTTTTCCCAGTAATGCTCTCCAATCTCCCATAGCTAATTTATATCCCAATGTGTGTTGGCAAAATTTCTCCATCCAGGGCCCTCCTCCCTCAGTGGGAGGGGGCATTTTATCCAGGATGCAATTCATGTCTGTGAATGAGAATGGTTGATACACATCCCCCGTTTGGGGTCCTTTATATATCAGTGGCAATTGATGGTATCTAGCGGGTGGTTGTATCTTTTCTCTGTCCCTAAGCTGGTGTCTATGCCTGTGGTCAGCACAGGGCGCTATATGAGTCCGGTTTTGCCTGGTTAGTGCCCCTGTGATTGTGACCTGGTATGTGTCTTCGTCTCCCTCATTACTATTCACACACCCCGCCTCTGTACCTGCCCCCAATCTCTCCTCGGGACCTTCTGCCCTAATTACTTCCTCTCTTCTCTCTCTGAGCTGTCTCTCCTTGAACCCATCTATTGTTTCAACCCCCTGACTCTGTATCCTCCCCTGTCCTGCTCCTCCCCCGTTTAGGGTGGAGGGTGTTTCTGACACTGTCGTGGGTGAGTTTCTTGCCTGATCTATCTCTTCCTGTCTGCTCGTCTGCTCATGTATTTTCCTATTCCCTTCTCTGGCTTCCTGCATCCTACGCTCTGCCTCCCTCACCAGGTCCTCCACCTCTGATATTTTCCTTGTTACTACTTCCTCTAACGTCTCCCTAATCTGTCTGTATTCCTCCTTTCCTATTGCTGTCATTTTCATTACTCCTTCTTCCACACGCACGAGTGGCATCTGCGGTGTGGGATAAGGAGGGGGTTGTATCCCGGGCATTTTGGGATATATTGGCGCTGATGCTTCTGTTTTTTCATTTCCTTCATCTTTTTCTTTGGTTATTTCTGAGTGTTTTTGATTCATTTCTACTGCCATGCAAGCTAAGGTCATGTTGTGTAAGTGGGCTCTTCTCTGCTCATTTTCCTCTCCATCTTTCTTCCATTTTCTTTTGACTAACATGGAAACTTTTTCCGCCTTCCAGTGTTCATCTGCTTTCTTTTTAGCTTGTTTTTCTGCCTTCCCTAGGTATAATATCAATCTCTTTCTTTCCTCCTCTTTGGGGACCTTACCCTGTGTTTGTAACTTTCCATATACTGTCATACGCCCCAATCATGGTGTCTCGCTTGTTCCTCGGGAGCCCTGCAAAAATTTGACTCCTGGTTTTTTCCCATTGTTGCTTAACGGTCCATATAACATTGGGAGGGCAACCTCCGTATTCTTCACACTCCCTGTCAGATTCCCCTTCCATTATGTTTTATCTATCCCCACTCAGTAGCCAGCTGGTTTGTATGACACTTGGGTTCCGAGCAACCAGCCCAATCAGAGAAGAGTTCAGTAGCCAGTCAGTTTGTATGGCACATACGTCCCGAGCAACTGACCCAATCAGTGAGTGTTATCAGGCAGTTTACGTTGGCACCAGTTAGGTTTCCACTGCTGATTCTTTCTCACTGAGACACTCCCTCCTTCCTCTCTGAGACACTACTGAGTTTCTACCACCCTTATACACAGTTTTATCAAACAACACACTTTTTACTTATGCAAAAAATCAAACATTCACACTTGCCGTTAAAACACGGCACATATCATAAACCAGTGAGCGCTGCTTTTATGGGAACCTCCGTTTTTTTTTTTTTTGTTCCCAAGGGTCTCTAAACCTACTCACTCAGGGACTCTAACCCCTTATACGGACATGCGCTGCTTTTATGGGATTTTTTTAACCCATGGGTCTTTAAACCCGTCCGTATTTCCCACGTGCATGTGCTGCTTTTATGGGATTTCTTAACCCATGGGTCTCTAAACCCGCACGTCTTCTTTTCAGTACTGTTGTTGCTTCAGGGCTTCTAATCCCTGGGACTTTAAACCTGTGCACAATTTATTTCAATGCTTTATTCATCCACTTTACCTAGGACACTTGCCGTATAATGACAACACACAATTTGGTATAGCCAATAACAGAACTTCGATAAAACAGGCGTCTGTTTACCTTCGTTTTTTAGCGGCCGCTTGTTGTTGCCATCACACTGCAGTTATCCGTTGTCTTTTACTTCTGTGGTCAATCCGTCACTTCTCCGTCTTTATCACGTCGGGGTCACCAAAGAGTCTGTCAAGAGTGTGTTGGGGGTGAAGAGAGTGTCAAACAGAGTGATGAGCATGAAGCTGGAAATCGAGGGTGGAATGATGTATGTTGTCAGTGCATACACCATGCAAGTTCGTTGTGAAATGGAAAAGAAAGAATACTGGAGTGAGCTGGATAAAGTAGTGCAGAGTGTACTCAAGAAGGAGAGAGTGGTGATTGGAGCAAACTTCAGTGGGTATGTTGGTGAAAGGAGCGGAGGTGATGAGGTGGTGGGTAGGAATGGTGTCAAGGAGAGGAATGTGGTAGGACAGATTATGGTGGATTTTGTGAAAAGGATGGAAATGGCTATGGTGAATACACATTTCCAGAAGAGTGAGGAACACAGGGTGACTTATAAAAGTGGGGGAAAGTGCACACAGTTAGACTATATCTTAGCAGGAGGTGCAATCTGAAAGAGATTGGAGACTGTAAGGTGGTGACAGGGCAGAATGTAGTTAGGCAGCATCGGATGGTGGTCTGTAGGATGACTTTGGAGGTCAAGGAGAGAAAGAGAGTGAAGGCAGAACCAATAGTGGAAGTTGAAGAGGGAAGACTGGTGTGTGGAGTTCAGGGAAGAGCTAAGCTAGACACTGGGTGGTAGTGAAGAGTTGCCAGATGGCTGGGCAACTACTGAACAAGGGAAGGAAATAAATAGGAAGGTACTTGGTGTGTCATCTGCACAGAGGAAGGAAGACAAGGAGACTTGGCGGTGGAATGAGGAAAGTAGGTGAAGAATGAGGTGAAGAAAGTAGTACAAGGAGGTCTGGTGTAAGGTGAAGAGAGAGTTGGTGAAGGCAAAGGAAAAAATATATGGCGAGTTGTATGAGGTTGGACACTAAGGAAGGAGAAAATGACTTGAACCATTTGGCTAGACAGAGGGACTGAGCTGGGAAGGATGTGCTGCAGGTTAGGGGGATGAAGGATAGAGATGAAAATGTGCTGACAAGTGAGGAGAGTGTGTTGAGAAGGTGGAAGGAGTACTTTGAGGGGCTGATGAATGAAGAAAATGAGAGAGAGGGAGAAGTTTGGGCAATGTAGGGATAGTGAATCTGGAATTGCGGAGGATTAGCGAGGAGGAAGTGAGGGCAGCTATGAAGAGGATGAAGAGTAGAAAGGCAGTTGATCCAAATTATGTATCTATGGAGGCATGGAAAAGTTTAGGAGAGATGGCAGTGGAGTTTTTAAAAAGATTGTTTAACACAATCTTGGAAAGTGAGAGGGTGCCTGAGGAGTGGAGAGGAAGTGTACTGGTACAACTTTTCAAGAATAAGGATGATGTACAAGCTGTAGTAACTACAGAGGTATAACGTTGACCAGCCACAGCATGAAGAAATGGGAAAGAGTAGTGGAACCAAGGTTAAAAGGAGAGGTAAAGATTAGCAAGCAGTAGTATGGTATCATGCCAGGAAAGAGCACTACAAATGGGATGTTTGCTTTGAGAGTGTTGATGGAGAAGTATAATTGTAAGTGTTTCTGGCTAAGCTCTCGCTTGGCTTAAGTCCTACTTATTTGGAAGAACACGTGTCTGCTATGATAATATTACATTGAAATTCTCTGACGTTAAATATGGTGTACTTCAGGGCTCGGTTCTTGACTGTCTATTTTTCTCACTTTATATTTCACCTCTCGGCCAAATTATACACAGTCACGGAATACATTTCCATTGCTATGCAGATGATACTCAGCTGTATGCGCATATAAGGGCTGATGATCCTACTCAAATGACTAATTTGGAGCTCTGCTTGGCTGCTGTGAAAAATTGAATGTCACTAAATGTCCTGCTTTTAAAATTTGGATAAAGCTGAGGTGCTGGTCGTTGACCCTGCTAGACACAGACACCAATTTGATGGAGTAACAATAACAATTGACAACTGTGATTTTACTAAGGGTGGCAGCCAAAAAGGTGTTACGTTTGATCCCAGCCTTTCCTTTGATAAGCACATTAAAGAAATCACCAAGACTGCCTTTTTTCCACTTACGTAACAGCATTTGTTTCATCCAGACTTGATTACTGTAATGTTCTTTTTTCAGGTCTGCCACATACTAGAACTAAAATACTTCAGGTGGTTCAAAATGCTGCCGCTAGAATCCTAACTAAAACTAGACCATATTACACCAATTCTTGCTTCCCTTCACTGGCTTCCTATCCATGTTAGGTCAGACTTCAAGATGCTTCTGCTGACTTATAAAATCCTAAATGGGCTTTCCTCATCATACCTGTCTGATCTCCTTAAACCGTACATTCCATTTCAAGCCCTCCACTCTCAAAATACAGGGCTCCTGTGTGTGCACCCAAAGGTAAAAAGACGTCGGGTGGCAGGACCTTTTCCTCTTTGGTCCCATTCTTGTGGAATAACCTGCCTGCTGCCGTCAGAAAATCAGAGCCTGTTGAGTCCTTTAATTCCAAACTTAAAACTCATCTTTTTGCCTTAACCTACAATTAGTTGCCTTTAAATTGAGTACTTCACAACCTGTACTGCATGGCGGGTCTATTTCTGTCTCAGTGAAATTACCAAGCAATGTTCTGCCGACGAGATTATAGAGTATAAATTATTGACTCTTGCAAACTGTTCTTTTCTCTCACATTTCTTTTCTCTCTCTCTGAATGATGTCTTCTCCTTTGTCTTCTCCTGTGTATGTGAATGGTGTGATGTGAATCTCCCCCGTGTGCACGTGTAGTCTGACCTCTCAGGTCTCTGGTCGCCACCTGGACACTGCTTGGCATCCTCCTCATCATGTTTTTTTTTATCTTATAAATCCATGTAATTTTGTTATCCTGTTTTGGTATGTGTATTATTATTATTATTATTAGTAGTAGTAGTAGTAGTAGTAGTAGTAGTAGTAGTAGTCGTCAGGGGTGGAGTGCAGTGGGAAGTGGTACTTGGGAACTTTGGTTTGGTGTGTAGTGGTACATGGCCTGAAAAGTTTGGGAACCTCTGGACAAGCAGGTGGACTCAGGGACTGAACCCGGGATGATTTTTTAGGTCAAGACTACATTTTCAGTTCAGAATAGATGACTTTATGATAATGCTAAGCTAATTTGGAGACTTGTAACATCTATCTTAATGAATTATAGCTCAAGGGAGAGATAGGTCACAACATTACTTATGTTTCAGATTTTCTCAGTGAGTTTTTCCTTTAAGTTAACAAAATTCCTAATTTATGACCTCTTTACTTCTCTGATTTAATGGTTCTCAATTCCTTCTATGTTTTCAATCAATATTTTTTTTTCACTTGAACACAATTCGTTAAAAGCTCACGGCCATCGGACCCTGTGATGGCCTGGCAGCCTGTCCAGGGTGTCTCCCCACCTGCCGCCCAATGACTTCTGGGACAGGCTCCAGCATCCCGTGACCCCAATTGGGATAAGCAGCTTAGATAATGGATAGATAATTTTTTCAAACATTTTTGAGTGAATCTCGTGTATTTAATGTTTCACTGATCTATATAACCCATGTTTAAAAGGTTGTATGTGCGCTCTTTCACAAGGGGCCACTTAGCAGACTGGTCCTCAGAAAAACCCGGATCAGACCATGAAGAAGATATCAATGTTGCTAGATGAGGCAAACTAATATATATATGTG